>NW_024962278.1:3425082-3595807 GCF_019238085.1 Lagopus leucura | reverse complement strand
AAATAAATAAATAAATAAATAAATAAATAAATAAATTGTTCTCTACTTGAGGAAATCTGCCATGTGCAAACAGGTCATAGGAATCTGATTGGCTTTTGCATCTCTCCTATCCTTAGGAAAGGCAGAGTCATTTGACAGTAGTTGGACAGACAGGTCTTTCCTAAAGGGGTATTATGCTATCTGCTGTGAAGAGAGATGATGTTTGTGGGAGACCTGAATTTAGTCAGAGTTCAGCTACCTGCAGGGGAAATGCTAACTGAGTTGGATATTGAAATCACCTCAGGAGGCTCAGGTAAGAAAGGCAGCCTGCATATTACTCCGAGTTATTCTGGAGAGAAAACCACAGAAAATATTTCTGCTGTATATGATCCCTTTCCACAGCCCTTGATAATTAGGAAGTGACTTAGAACAGGAACTGACCTTTTATTCATTTACTTTTTTTGATGTGAAATGGTTAGTGAGATTTAAGTATAGCTATAAGCAAGCTGTGTTAAAATGAAAAGTCTGAGGCTAGCTGGTTGGTAAGAGAGCATATTTACATATGTACAGAGAGTTCTGGTCAGAATTACTGATTGGAGCATTTGCTTCTCTTTCTCCTTCTATGGCCTTTAGTTCATATTGCTAAAGAAAGGAAGAAAATACAGGTGACTAAGATTCTTATTTAAGAGGTAGTTAAGACTGAACACAGCAGAAGTAAAACTGACTGATGACAAATTAAGTACAGTTTAAAGTACCTGATGATTCTAGTAATGCCTCACTTAGAGGTATGCACTGCCTCTATGCTGTTTTTTGCACCATTTTCACTTTCAGCAGTATTTTGAATGGCCCACACACCTGTATATTTAAAGATTAATGTGATGTGACTGTCTTAGTATGCAGAATTTAGGGCTTTCTGGCTTTTTCCCCAGCCCTGTCACATTGGAGAAACTGTTTTCTGTTTCTGCCTGTTTGCTGTTCTGTTCTCATCTATGTCTGTCTTGCTGCCATGATCAGGAGAGTATGGATTGCATTTGAATAAGACCTGACGGATTGTGGCCCTTGCTAGCTCAGTTGGTTACAGCATTACAGTCACGCCAACTAAAAGACAGTGGCAGCATGTCTTTGGAAATAGGTGCAAGTATATGTGATATGTCTGTTTGAAGATCTTATATCCTCTGTGGAATCATTTCCAGTATCTTTTTAAAACTCAATGAAATAATTCCCAATCAGGGAGGAAAAGATAGTAACAAATGCAATGCATCTCCCTGCTAGGAAGCTTCTCCATCTTCCAGTTTCTTATAAAAAACCCAGGTCTTTCAGTACTGTGTGCATTTCAGTTAGGAAGAAGTGCACTTCTCAGATTTTCTGCTCGGGGCCAAAGAGGCTCTTCTGTTGTAGAACTGCACTGCAGTAAGAGTGTACTCTTAGGCTGAAGCGACTTTGTATGCCACATGCTGAGCTGTTAAGAGTTGGATCAGCACAAGGTTAGGCATTTCACCATTACCAACAGATTTTTCTAAAAGTGAATTTGACATGGCAGTCAAGAATCCAACAGCATGAAAAAAATCATAATTTCTCTCACCAAAACATAGAGTTAAACAGCAGAAAAATATGTCATTAACTAAGTACAGTTGACTTGGCTGACAGTGATAGAAATTTGCAAGTACTTTAATATCTTCTAATTCATTGATGTTCGTTCTTCAATGCAAGTACTGTACTTAGAACTAATTTTCATCTATTACACATTTCATAATACTATTAGTCTGATTAATTAATGCATAATACATCCTGGAGACTAATTTGTTTACTCCTAGAAGGCTCATTAGGACTTGCTATATGAATGTGAGATTAGATTTTAAAGTGAGCCACCTCCTAAAGATTGGATCATATGTCTGCTTTGCAGTAAACTGGCAAATGAAAATCTGCTAATCTGTGTCCCTTGTTGATTTGCAGAAATGTGCTAGAGGTTTGCTGAAGCCAGGAGTATAGCCAGACCCCTCCTGCAACTAAAAAATTGTATTCCTTACAATAGCTGTAGCATTATATATTTCAAACTGGAATACTGATTTATTAGGACAGTTTGCCACTACTATGAATCTGAATGGAGTAGTATATGCATTTTTATTTTGCATTGAAATACATGCTGTATTCTCATAGGGTTTTGCCTATGTTACTTTGCTTTTTAATGGTATTGTCTGACCAGAATGAATAGATGATTTTGCAATGAAGCTAAATATTCACCAAAGCCAGTAAAATTTAGGAGAGTTCCCTTGAGTACTGTAAGTCAGTCTCAAGTTTGTTGCCTGCTGCTGTATAATGATGTCACACTGCGATAACTTTTTTGCCTAACTGACCTAAGAAAAATCTTCATTTTACAAAAGTCTTGCTTTTTCATATTCTAGCTTGAATTCTGAATGGTTTGCAAGATGTGTTAGAGAATTGAATATCTTCACAGAAATACCCATAGTAGTAACTCCTATTGGATTATATATACGTAGGAGTTCCAAAAGTAATGCCTTCTATTTATTCTCATGGAAACAGCAACAGATACAAAGGGCACAATAGCACTATTGGATAGAGCAAATTCTCAGCTACAGCACAGTCACTACCCATAACTATGCATTTTCACTGGCGATGAACAAGATGAGAAAGCATGCTGTGCTCCTAATCATTTATACTCCAGAGGAGATGACCCACTGTCACCACTGCTGAAGTGCACTACCTAGCACCTCACTGTGCTCACAGCCACTGTTTGGTCTCCAGAAACGTTCTACAAGTGCTGATGAATTTCAGTGGGTGCCATTTTTTGCACATGGAGGAATTCAGTTCCACCCCTGTGCTTCACACGCACTTCCATGTCACTGCATTTTGTCAGGCTGCCCCTCTGCTGCCACCTGTCACACTGCAACAAAATGTAACAGAATATTGTTGAGAAGGTTCAGCCTCTACTGCCATCCCATCAACATCCACCTCTGATGTCGCTGGCTGAGATAACTAAATAGGAGGCATTACTTCTGGAGCAGTACTCAAGGAATTGTAAGTAAGTTCCTGCAGGTGTGTGCTTATAGTTTATCTATATTTATAAAAATATAATATTCATTAGCACCTTCCTGGTTCTTAACCAGTCATTACAGCTCATTACCATTCTTTCTGTTTTCTATCCATTAGCCTTGTGAAATAGAAGAGGTAGCAGATCAATACTTTTCCAAGCACCACGTCTTAGACTGATGTTTTCTGCTGACAGGTAGTTTACATATGTTGTTAAGTTTGTTATGATGACTAACCACAAGTTCTGAAATGAATCATTATGTATGTCTTTCATTTCTAAAAATTGGATTGGAAAACTTCCAGGAGCAGGCTGTGTAATGAGACTTCCTGCTTTCTGTCAGCTGTACCTTTCTCACTTTGAAAAGTCTCTTTTTTTCACACTATAGGCAGCTTCATGTTTGAGATTAGGAATGACGAGCAAAATCATAGAGTGGCTTTAGAAAATCTCAGAGATCATCTAGTTCCAACTCCCCTGCTGTGGGCAGGGTTGTCAGCCACTCGATCAGGTTGCATAGGGTCCCATCCAACCTGGCCTTGGACACCTCCAGGAAAGGTCATCCACAGCTTTTCTGGGCAGCCTATTCCCGTACCACACCAGTCTCTCAGCAAAAAATTTCCCCTTGGCATCTAAACTAAATCTCCCCTCTTTTAGCTTAAACCATCCCCCTTTAGTCCTATCACTATGCATCCATGTAAAAAGGAGTTCTCCCAATCTGTACACATATCTAGGATTGCCACAACCCAGGTTCAGGAGCTTGCATTTGGCCTTGTTTAACCTCATTAGTTTCACACGGGCTCACCTTATGAGCTTGTTCAGGCCCCTTTGAGTGCCATCTCTTCTTTCTTTCATATTGAATGCTCTGCTCAGCCTGGTGTCATCTGCAAAGTTGCTCAGTGCACTCAATCCCATCACTGATGTAACTGATAACTGTAACTGTGTTAAACTGAGACTGTAAGATATTATACCTGTCATGCAACCTTTTATCTCAGTGAACAAAGACGATCTACAAATGAGTCTTTGGAAGGAAATCTCATGCCAAAGGAAGTAGTTTGAGGTTTGTTATTTATTATAGAGTCTATAATTTGTGTTTTGGTCTTTTCTTAAAATCTGTGCTGTGAATTTGTGTCTTGGGTTTACTTCACGGCCGCTTTCAGGATACACCACTTGTTTATGACTAGTAAAGGAATTCAATTTTCTGGATCAGCCTGGTAAGAGCAGCATATCTCTTCCCGTGGGAACAGCTTAGTACATAGGTTGCTTGGATTTAAAAGAACTTCACTTTGCTGTTGTGTAGCATATACTTGGACAGGTATATATACAGAACAGGATATCTCCTCTTTGCTAGTTGCTTAATATATTAATTGAATACATTGTATACATTTTTGAAGAAAGGTCTCGGGAAAAACTGAAGCCTTTCTTCAATTATGGAAAATGGAATTGCCCAATAATAGCCCTCAGTCTTATGAAAGTGGAGATTAGTATAAATCTCATGTTGGGAATGACAGCAAAAATGCTTTTGCCTTACACAATGTTTAAATTTTGCAAGACAAGTGGATCTCCCTCTAAATTACTTTCATTCTCCTTAATTGTTTTGTGAACTAGATACCCTTCTCCAGCTTTTCTGGAATAGCCAATAGACAAGTAGTTCTGAATGAGATTGTCATGATCATCCGTATAAATTGAAAATATGATGTAATAAACACAACATTCTTTTACAATTGTTAGACCTAAATCCAATTACTAGATAACTAATCTAAAATAATTGTATTTTATGTAAAAAAAAAAAAAAAAAAAAAAAAGTATCTTTTTGTAAAATGTATATACTTTTTTAAACTCTGACTTACACAACCCTCACAGAAATACATTACCACATGTTAGCTATACATAACCACTACATCTGGAATATCAGTACACTCAAATTGATGGTCAGATCAAAAACAAACAACAACAACAAAACAACTTGAGAAATATTCTGTATTTGTTGCTCTGGGACATTATCCTTTGAGTCTATCTAGATGCTTTTTGTAAGGTACCTGCTCTGGAAACAGTCCTCTTGAACCAAGGAAATGCTAGGATTGGGATTGCCCAGTTATTCATTATAGGTCAAAATCTTATGTTCATAAATTTCTGTTTCTCACTAGCTCTAAACTTCAGCCTCAGTGACAGAGAAGTAAAAAACCACCACCACTTCATAACTGCTGCAGTATACAAGTGTTTTTTTGTTAAGAATGGAGCTTGTTACCAATTTTATGTACCTCTGATATATTGACAGCTACCCAGCAAATACCTCAAGAGGTATGTGCATTCTGTTAGGTGTCAAAGTGGGCGTTGTAGAGTAAAACACATCTCTCAGATACTTCTCCTTGACAACATTGTCGGAAATACTTAGAGTTAAATCTTGATCCTTGGAATTCAAGAGAGTTTTGATCCTGATTTCAGCAGGAAGAAAATGTGCCCCTGAAAGCATCTGGTGGAGTACCCAGAACAAACTGATTTGTTTTGCTAACGCAATTCAGCTACGTTAGAAAACACTTTTCAAAAAGAATTAAAGTTTCCTCTCGTATGGACAGAACTAATGAAACTTCCTTCAGAACCCATCAGCGCCATTCGTTTATAATCAACCAGAGGAATTGCTGTCTAGTGACAGGATGCACCATCCAATCCTAATGGAAACCAGTGGCATCTGCTCTGAGAGTGGATAAACAAAACCGACAAGTTTAGATGTCTTGAGATCTGTTTTGCAGCAGCAGGTATTTTGTGTGATTCAGTGCAGGGTAAGGAAAGCTTCTCTGGATGGGTTGTCAGTGTCTGTCCTAATCTGTAACTCCATGGGGCTGAGTGAAGTCCTTTAGCTCAGCAGTACTGCTGCCTCTAATTTCAAATAATAATGCTCTTAAAATAACATGCATGACAATTTTATAGAAGTGAATTGTTTGATGTTAAATACTTTATACCAGGCTGCCTGAAACTATGTGGAGGATAAGCAAAGCATGAAACTGTCCTTCAGCGCTTGTTCATTAAAGCTTAGATTATTTCAACTATTTGTATTGCCATTAGTGTTCCAGCAGCAGAGAGCAGAGCTCATGTGCAGGAAGCAATTCTAGCATTGCCCAGAAGGTTATATGTTCTTTTGGTGGTCTTTGCTAACCATCAGGACAGAAAGGGCAATTCAACATGCCAGTTTGAGTTCTTTTATTAAATTGCATTTTACATAATTAAATTACATTGTATGCAGTTTTTGAGCATGGGGTTTCTTGTGAAGTGGCTTTAAGAATTAGGTATTTATGTGTCACCTGTAAACATGTTTTAGTAAGCAGCAGGTTTCTCTGCTAATGCATACCTTTATTGCTGAAATATTTAACATATGCTAGAGTAGTGGAAAGAGGCTGTAGGTATGTATTCTCTTAGAAATGTACAAAGTTTGGAATTAGGGCAATTCGCAGTTTCCTAGGAACTTCTGACCTGTAGAAGTGAAAGACCCACAATCAAGTGAAGGTGCATGTCCCTAAGCACATCTGTCAGCTCTTAATACTGTTTTGCTTAAACCAAAATTGTTTCTACTTCTGGTATTTTGTTGCTTAGATGTACCTTGGAGGCATACAGTAAGAATAGTATTTTTTTTTTCTTCACTTCTTATTTCTAATTGATACACATATGTTCACCACAGTTTTTTCAGCTCTTATCACTGTAACAGCTAACAAAAACACACGTATGTGAGGGTTTTTTACATTTCAAGTGCACTTGAAATGTATATAAATTATGTAGTTGTGGATTTTCATGTTTTATTTAATTAGCATTGGTGATGGAAAAAGAAAAAAAAAAGGTAAACTCGCCAAGTAATTACTTTGAAGCTAGTCCCTTATTATTTCCAGGCTAGTAAAAGCTGAGAAGTCTTATTCATCCTTTGAGAAGAAGAGTGCACTGATCAACTTGGTGAGGAAGAATAGGAATAATTTTTAAAGAAAGCATATTTAACAAGTCTTGGATTTCGGTTTGACATTACGGCAATGCATATGTATTATACTGATGGAGGTGAAAAGTTATCAGTCTCTTATGGGATGGAGATGCAGAGGCGTGTATCAGAGAAATGGGAATGTGCACTGTAACATATACAGTAGTGACCCATGTGGTTAATTTAAGGGCATTGGTGTATGCTTTTGGAATTTTAAATTGCACAGCTGACTTAGAAGACCATAGTCAATAATCTGCTAAAAATTCCTTTATTCCTGAAATGGTTCAAGCAGCTAATTAAAGCACATGTATCCAAAGTAAAATGTTTTCTTTCTTTTTTAAACTGAGGATACAGTCAGTTGTTATGATCATATGCACTCTAAACAGTTAATTTAATTTAGCTTCCATAAGCATAACACAGGATGAATTAAAGGGTAGTCAGCATTACCTCTGGCTGATTTCAGATATGTTGCAGAAGATTAAAAGGACTTGATGGTTTTAATCACAAGATGTTTTAGGTCACATTTTCAGCACTGCTATGCAGAAGAGTAGTTTCTGTGCTCTCCCCTCTGATTTCCAAACCAGCCTTTTATTTCTGTCTTTTGCTCTCTGCCATTACTTGTGCAGCTGTGTCATGAAAATGAGGAGGGGGCTAACCTAGGTATAAAATAATCTGCATCATGTAACTTCAGAAAGCTTTCTTTAGTTAGTATTTCTTCATTTAATGATAGCAAGGCCTTAAAAATTCATTGTCACATGCAAGAATGTACTTCACTAAGTTTAGGTATAATTGCTGCATCTTCAACTGATGACATTTGGTTTTATTTCCTTCTGAAAGCAAAGCGGATTCCTTTCTGCATTCTAGAAGACTCACATGACATTATATTAGAAGGCAGAGTCTTTAAATCCTATGTTGACTATGTGAACCATCCTAGCTCACCTCATACCACATTAGTTTGTCAGCAGTTGGCTTTTTTTCCCACCACAGTTCCTATTAGTTTCAACATATTGGCACTGCAGGCGGCTCCAAATTGTGTTCTGCAGTGTGCAGCTCTGTTTCCTTTGGTACATCCATACCTGCACTGGGTTCCAGCCAGCTGCTTCCCACAGCTGGATGCCTCCAGGAGAGCTCTGCAGCTTCCCGTGTGCCTGAGATATGATAGTCTCTTGAGACTTCCTAGAGAAATCATCTATTTTTGAATCATAAGGTATTGTGAATTTCAACTGCCTTAATTTCACACCCCAAACAGGTATGATAGCAGGAATCCAGCCACTGCTGCAGTCACAGGGACAAGTTTATAGATGAAAGTAGTGTTACAAAAAGTCTCTAAATCCAGGCCTGTTTTGCACAAACTACCCATTGAGTGGCTGGCATGGATCCAACCTGCTGCTGTGCAGATCACTGCACATATTCTCCATTGGAAAGCTGCTGTATCTTTTTTTTTTTTTTTCTGGAGCCATGGTTTACTCACAGCAGCAGAGCACCTCACTGAGAAACTGCTGCACCTGGAGCAGGGCAGTGCTGTGGGAATGGAGAGAACTTTTCAGTCTGATGCTGTGTGAATCATGGAAGTCAGATGAAACGTTGACTGAATAAAGCTGCAGCAAGCTTACCCATTTATGCCAAGATTTTTCCTCTCATCTTGCAGACCTCTTATCTTGAACTAAATTACGATGGACTCCAAATGGTACAGCTAACAAGTATGCCTAACATGTTTCTTCTAGTTGTAAAAGAACAGTCTGTTGAATCTGCTTTATTGTTTGATTTCCATCCTTTAATAAGTACTGTAAATTATATACTTTTTTTCTTTTTCTTTTTCTTTTTTTTTTTTCCTAATCTATTGAAATCCTTCCTCAGTGCAAGTACTTAATACTTTCACCTCCCTCCCAGGCCTTCTTCTGTTTGTCATTGTATACGTTGCACAAGGACAGCTTCAGAAGAGAAGTGCTCCCAGCTTTAAACAAGAGTCTGCTTTAAAATTCTCTTTGAGGAAAAAACGTACTTAGAACATCATCCTTCGTAACCACATTAGTAAGAGACTAAAGTAATTTCTTATCGCCTTTGCAAATTAGGATTTTGTTGGCATGTTTTTTATTTCTTCCAGAGTTTGTCTTAATGAATACAACAAGCTCAGTTAGTAAGAGAAAGTGGTAGAAATGCTGTCAGAATAATTTAATTACACACTCAGCAGTAAGTATGCATGTTGACAATAGTGCATTGGTTTGACATCCCAACGAAAAAAATTAAAATGTGATTCTGTTGAGAATTATTTTCTTACAGATTTTTGCATGTAAGAAATGTAAAGGTAGGCTCTGATTCTCCTGATCAGCCAAAGCAATAATCCATTCCTGGAATTATTTCCAGTTTCTTTACTGTGATGTTGATTTTGGGGAGGGGAAGCAGGGGGAGGAGGATAGGAGAAAAATGGAACAGAAAAGGAGTACTTTCTTCGTTCTGCTGATAGTTATCTCTGAATATCCAAAACAATTGCAAAACTATGCAAGCAAACAAAACATAGAACGTTGGTGTTTATTCATTTTCTCATTTAGTTCATTTAAAATTTTAGCTATATTTTCCTTTCTAAATGTAATGCTTATTCTTGTGTTTCTAAAGAGAAAGAAAGAAATGCTTATTTCAGAGGAAACAAAACTGAGTCTGTGACTTTTTTTTTTTTTTTTTTTTTTAAGTAGTCATGATTTTTAAAGAAAACTTCCAGCCATGTGGTTGTGCTTCCCATGTGTACAGGAGTGCCCTAGTAGGCTGCCTGAACTTAGGTAAGACTTCTGAGAAATGACTAATAGTTTCCCTCATTTTTCAGATGCTGAAAAATCAGTGCAGAAATATCTAGATGCTCGAAAATGCCTTTGTTTAGATTCGTTTTCCCTCTTCTTCCTCCAGTATGAAAGCTCAGAACACTGCCTGACAGTTTGTATGGCCAGACCTTGTTTCTTTTTATATGTAAGAGAATATATCAGCTGGTAGATTTTCACAGCAGTATTATTCTCCAGAACCATAATTTTTTTAACAGTGGGGAAGCAGGGGGATCAAAGTTGGGAGGACAAGATTGTAACACAACCAAGATGTTTTTACACTGCAAAGCTTAAAGTGAAAGAAGTGAAAATGCAGTAAGTACTGAAATTCTCCAGTCTTCTTAGAAACGTGTTTTGAGTTAAATCCTTTTCCTAAGAACTTTCTGCTCCTGGGGTGCTTGCTGGTTTAATAGTTGTCCTCAGAAAGTACTTCCCAAATCCCCTGTATTCCTTCCTACAGTGCAGCTTGTGGCACTGTATGGGGAGAACATCCATCGCTGGCTCAGTACTTCAGAAAGGCTGAGTTTGTCAAAATAATATTCTGGACTGTTTGGGTACCCAGTGCTTAAAGATGGTTACAATTATGTAGGAAAAGTATGCTTCATTTTTTTTTTTTTTTGTTTGTTTTCTCTTCTGCTGAGAAATCATTCTTACTTCATGCTGAGATAAAATTTGAAGCTATGTTTTTAAAACTGTTGCTTAAGACTTGTAACACATGCAGTTAAGCTAGATTTATCCACAGTCCCAATGTAAGAGGCCAGTCTGTCTTCATCTACTTTCTAACCTGCAGACAGAAACTTAGGCCCTGTATTCAAAGACCCCATTGTGGTTTGTACACAAACCATACAGCCACTGGTTATTTTCAAAGGAGAAAATTACACCACTCTTTCCATCCGCTCCATTTCTTAGTATTTTTATTACGTTTCACTTTGATGATAAATCTCCTTTCCACCATTTTTAATTGCTGAAAGATTTTTTGAATCTTTATCTCAGTCTAAAGGATTTTTTCCTGCTTTTTCTGTTTGCCTCCTCCTGGGAGTGCTAATAGCCTATAAGCATGTCCAGTAGCAATATTGCCTATCTAGCCAGATGAGAAACGGGATCAGCAATTAATTGCTGATGGGCTAATGGCTTTGCAGCTTAGCCAGCTGTGCAGCACAGTGCCCTCTACACAGCGATCAGCATCACTGAACTCAGTCAAATCCTTTTGCATTTCATTTATGCCAGCCATTTCCTTATCATGTTTTATACATAAACATCTGGAATTAATGGTAAACTCAGATATGCTCATACACATGCCGTGCAGATGGAGAGACACTTCTAAGTAGAAAAGATTGCTGGGACGAGTGGTAGTCTGAAGAAGGCTCATCTGGACACTGCTGCTGGTAGCAACACTTCTTTTTGCAAAGCTAAAATAGGAATAGGAAGCAAATGCTCTCTAGCTGTGAGCATTTTAGCTGGGGCTTACCTCAGAGAAATGCAAAAACTCAACATAGAGACGACACAAGAACAGAAAGGAGGAGGAAAAAAAGAAAAAAAGGTCCTACACCAGCATTCCATTGAGCAAAATCTTCCCTTTCCAAAATGAGAGTTGAGCTGAAAATCCCGAATACAAGGTGAAGGACAGACTGAGGCATGCAGCTTGCTGATCCAATGCTTCAGTGAGAACAGATGGTATTCTGAAACAGTCCATTTGTGATCATTCCATAATAAAGATTAAAGTTGCGTATTCCCCAGCAGAGGTGCTTCCGGCAGCCTGCCAACTCATGAGCAGGTTTCTGGCCCTCCTCTTCCACAATTTGATTTCTTTTTGTTGTTCTTTTTTTTTTTTTTTCAACTTATCTGAATCTTATTATTTTTTTTTCCACTGTTAAACTCTCCTTTAAAAAGTCAAGATAAAGAAAAGGGTTTATATGACAATTGTTTCCCAGCCTATTAACTACAGTAGGAAATTGTTTTATTGTTCCAGGCTGTAATCTTACAATAATGTTTTTAGTCATACACGTGTTGGAGCTGTACCCCACTTCCAAGGTGTGTGAGGTTGATAATTACACAATGAATGCAGGGCATTCTCTCATTGAGTTTGTCCTTGTGAGCTAAGGAGTGTGGGGGTGTTATAACAAGGCAGCAGCTGTAACTGACATTCTAATCACAGCTGGGAGTCTGATATAAATGAATTCCTTTTTTTTTTTTTTTCATAAGTTGACTGCAACTGTTATTTTACTGGTTACGATGGAATTTATACCCTTATGAGTTGTATAGTTGCAGACAACTATCTGATCACCTGGGAGACCAATGCGGAACAAATAATAACATTCCTATAAGTCCTGTGCTGGTATTGCATCACACTTATAAACTTAATGTGATCTGAATTTTGATGCATCTCCTGTAAAAGGGGTAACTCTGTTTTCAGTGATCCATTCTTTTGTTGTTGTTGTTGTTGTTCTTTTTTTATACACTTTTTAAAAATTGTATGTGAGTTTCAGAAGTGTCCCTATATTGCCTCACTGGTATTACATTTGAAATATGTAACTATATGTATGCCCAAGAAAGTTTTTAAAGCAATGATTCAGCTGTAAATGCAAATATCAGGGTACTGTAATCATGCATAACAAACAGGAGTTCAGGTCCTGATTCACTCAGAGTAGTTTGGAATGCACTGAGTTCTTATAGTATTTTGATCAAAGTATATGTTCATTAAAATTGAAACAAACGCTTGCTTTCAGCCCGACTCAATTACTTGCTGTTCAGCAAGCATTCAGGTGAGGAAGCTTTGTCTGAATTCTGTGATTCTTCTCACACTTGCTGGAATTATGCCAATTTTGCAATCTACGTGATGGAAAATACTGATACATATGTCGAGGATGTGGTTATAATTAACTAGTGTTTGTATGTGATGTACAGAATGCTGTGTATTTCTCTCGGTATGTTACCTATTATGTTAGGTAATGAATGTAAATGCCTTCTTACTGTAAATACCATATATTATTGCTAAAGAGGTCTTCTGCCTTCCACTTTTATTTTGGAAGCCGTTAGAGGAACCTTTTTAACGTTTAATACTTGGTTTGAGACAGCATTGCTCTGTCAGTTGCAGTGATTGGTACAGCTTTGAGGCTGGTGGCTGTGTTGCCACCAACAGGAGATGTAAGGGATAGAACTTTTATAAATTAAGCCAAATACTTCTAAAGAACGTGACCTAACATAAACCAACATAAAATACCAAATAAATTATTTCATAGTCCGAGACAATAAGTAGTTAGGAGTTCTGGGTACTGTCTTTGTGGAAATAGATAAAAGGAAAAGGCTGTGGTGCTTGGCTTCTTCTGCAGATGTCCTTAATTAGATTAGCTAAAACAGTAATGTTTGGTTATAGTGCATGGGTAGGCAGTATCAAATGTATTAGTTGCATTGTGTTACTGGAGACTTAGTAGGCTGTGTGTTGCATAAGGTGTTCATACCAACTCCAGCTAGGCAAATAAATATTTCCAATTAGCCCACTGCCTTGGAAATCCAAGGTCACTAAGTTAGACTAAAAGATCATTGAAGGCAAGGTTTGATTTAGAATTTTAATACTTTATGCTGCTAAAGTCAATTTGGTTCAAAGCTAATCAGTGGGAATTCTGACTATATTAATACAAATTGGATATGATAATTTCTTAGCTTTCTCTTGGTCGTGCTGCCATTTTCTCATCTAAAAGAAACAACCATGACTTTAATTCAAATGTTCAAAACTGCTCACTGCTGTGGCAGTAGGATCCCACTGCAACAAAGTGGGATTGTGTCACATTCCTTAGTTCCTTCCCTATCACAATCCAGAGAACCTTCATAGATGTCCTTAACCAGTTCTCCATTTATCTTTTGGAGAGGTGCATAACTGCATCATATGAGAACAGAGTAGACACAAGCAATGCTGTTATCTGAAACTAGACTTGGATACATGATGTCAGGATTCTTGTTGTGAAGTGGAACATCTGTTTATCCAGTGTTTGATTTCTTCTTTTCAAAGAGTTAAGGGTCCCTAGTAAAATTGTGATGAGGTGCATTGTAGGAGGATTCAGTATATTAGTGCTAACTGTAAAAGCTGTAATTTATTTTTTTTTCCACAGTACATGTTTGTAGTTGGAAAAGAATTGCTGATTCTTTGGTGATCACTTTGATGAGTTTATAACTTCACCAGAGAACCTGAATGTACGCAGATCACTCTGAAAATAATGCTTCCTATTTATTTCCACAGTAACTACAGCTACAAAGCATACAGTAATGCTATTTGATAGAGCAAACTTTCAGCTACGATACAGTGTTCTTCAACATAGTCACCAGCATTAGACAGTTTGCATGGATGATTGAGATGCTCTTCATATTGTGTAGTGACGGCTGTGCATAGCCAGCTACTAACCTCTACATAACCTCTACTCTTGTGCCACCAATGTCCACCTCTGACGTTGTGGGTCAACATCATAAAATAGGAGTCGTTACTTTTGGAACAGCCCTCATACTTTATCTTGTTTAGGCAATAAGTTGCTGACTTTGCAGTGCTTCGAATATCAGTAGTGGTTTTCATTCTAAAGCTAACACAAGCACTGTGAACTCAAATGAAGCACAGTAAAGGCAGAAAGGTGGTTACCTTTCTCCTCTTAACTGCTTGAAGTTGAACTGTGCTGAGCACAAGCTGATGGCTGTTTGCAGGCACTGGGACTGCTCAGGCTGAGCTGTGCCCACAGGTGAGTGCTGTGCTTATCCCATGCCAGTGACAGTGCTGATGGTCGTTGCCTTGGAATTCTGCCCAGGGGCTGCTAATGGAAGAAAATGGCGATGTTCTGATGTTCTTCAAACAGAGCAGCATCTTTCGTTCTCTTTTAGAGTGCTTCCTTGCAGAACTACTTACTAAAGTGTCCCTAGCCCTCTTTCACTTTATGTGCACATGTGTTTTGTTATGTTTCCATAAAGCGCATAATGGTCCCACCATAGCTTAGTCTTCCTCTTTTGCCGTAGAATTGTCTGTTTTACAGAATGAGCCATTGGAATTTCTGCTAGCCCTAACCTAGAAGAGGCCATGAGAGACTCTGGGGGATGTCCTTCTGGAGCACATAGCAAAAGCCACGTGTAGTTATCATGGAGCTGTTTTGGAGTAACAGTGCATGCATGTGTTTTTCGTTGCTAGGCGTTAAACCCACGTTTTTCTGACAGTGCAAACTTTGGGCCTCTGCATGTTTCCTTTCTGCTTCTCTTTCTCATCTTTTTAAACCAGTGGTAGATGTTTATGGAAATAAAGTACTGAAAGATTTGTAGCACTGCACTAACAGATAACAGCATTTCCAGTTTCTGGATTGTGTGGTTTATTTTCTCCATTTTGTCTGTTCCAGCTGAAAACACTTGCTTTTTAAAAATAAATGTAGTCACATTGGTCTCACATGAAATTTTAAGTATGGCAATATTGTTAGTGTAATTCCCAAAGGTATGTGCTGTGTCTAAAGCCAGCGGTGATCTAAGCTGAAACCTGGGTAAGAGCATGTCTTTGAAAATAACACGTAAAGATAAATAGTTTGACAGGATGCTCGGTGAATTTAAAGAGCAGCAGCAGATAGCTGGTAAAAGCAGGTCTGTTGACGTGGTTTATATCTGCTGAGATTTTTTAGACCAGGGTGTTTTTTTTGTGGGGGAGTAAGGGAGGGAGTTGAGAAAGGGACTCACCGGAGGCAGCAACATAAACTGTCTCCAGACCTTCAACTGCTATTACTCAGGGAAAAGTGATGCTGCGACAGCTTCTGTACCTCTGGTTTGGAGTTCACCTAAGGTTGCTCAGAACAACACAGGCTGCTTGAATATCTGGAGCTAACTCTGAGGAGTAAGAGGTTGTTGTATTTAAAACAAAGCAAAATAAAACACCAGCAAACACCAGGAAATGACAGAAAGAAAAACAAAAACAAGATGTTCACTTTTAGAAATACATTTTCATTACCATAGAAAGAAATTTCATCAGTTTGCTTATTTAGGCAGAGTTAGAGGAAGGATGTAAGAGTGTCAGAATAAGAAATAAAAATAAAAATAAAAAAAAGAAAACAGGGAAAAGGAACAAACTAATTGGCAAGAAAAACATGAGAGCAATACTTATCTGGTGTATATTTCATCTCCTTCTTGCTCTCTTTACTCTCTCAGCTCCCTCTGTTTCCTGACTGATTCATATTGCTGTAATTCATATACCAGTTTATAAACCATTTTACGGTTTGGATTTTTCTTGATATATGCCTTTCAGAGTAGAAGAAGCTGTAAGACTAACTTGAATAACAGAAACCGTGGTTTCCCATTGGGTTTTGTGATCACCAGCCTGGAGAAGAGAAGGCTCTGAGGAGGCTTCATAGCAGGTTTCCAGTACCTGAAGGTGGTCTACAGGAAATCTGCGAAGGGACTTCTTGTAAGGGCATGTAGGAACGGGACAAGGGGAAGTAGCTTTAAACTGGAAAAGCTGCATAACCAGCTGTGTGCAGCATTGCTCTCTGGGAGGGATGGGTCTGAGTTGTACATGCCAGTGCACTTTCACCAGTCAGTGAGAGCACTGGCAGTACAGGTGGAATTTGTTGCCTTTGTGTTTTACACTGCTTGAGTTAGTTACTACTAGGTGAATGGCAGCAGAGGGAAGAAAGACATTCCCTGTTGCCTCTTTTCTTGTGAATGCTATTAAACAGCTTTTGAATGTTCCTGCATTTTTTCTTAGTTTGTTTTTCTTTGGCTCAGTTCTTGTGTCTTTGTGAGTTCATTGCTGCTGTGAGATCTCTCTGCAAAGACTGATTCAGTACATGGAGGTGGGCCTTCAGCTGGTGTAAGTCAACCTGTAATGTTCTTGGGGTTTGACTGATGTACATCCCATCATGATTCAGTCTTTACCCCCCGGCTTAAAATTTATAAGCCAATCAATTTATGTTGCAACTATTTCACACTGTTTTGTATAACAAATGTTTTTAAATACATGGCTTCTTTGGATCCTAATTTTTTGGGACAGGTTTTTAATTATATCCAGGTAAATGACCACTGTGTTGTTGATCACTACAGAGGACAAATTATTTCAGTGTATTTTGAGACAGAATTTAATTCATGAATTTTGTTTAAACTAAAGGAGCATCACATTTGCTACTGCATGCTTTTGTCCACTGTAGCTAATTACCAAGATGAAAGAGAAAGATAAGAAATAAGAGAAAACATTTCTGTTCTTATCATCCTTCCCTAACTGTGATTTATTCCAGGTTGCCACAATCAACTATTTGTAGCATCACAGTTCATTACCGCTTAAGTGAGTTTGATGTCACAGAGTCCTTGTTTTCTTCCCCGTATCTCTAGTTAAGGAGAGGAACAGACTGTAATTAGGAGGGGAAGAAGCTTCTGCTGTATATGTGCACATTGCACGGTCATGGAAATCAGCTGTAATAGAGAGGAGAATACAGAAAATTAGGTTATTTTAAATAGAGTTATTAAAAGATTTGATTTGAAAGTGATGACTGAAGAAAAAACAAAAAAACTGAGGATGATGCTATGTGAAAGATAAAGGGCAGCTCATGCATCTGAGGTTAATTTTATCCTGAAGTGATGAAGAAAGATGAAGAGTATTTATATCCAACTTAAATAGGCTGACAACTTGATTGCGGAATATTTTGTTGATTGATAGAGAGAGATCATGAAAGCTATAGCAGCACGCATCTCAAAAACAGGTGGTAATTTCAGGTAAGTCTCAGGGGTCCCTGCTAATCCATCCCTTGCTCCCCACAGCGCAGGGATGGGTGTTGAGTTGCGCTCTAACCACGATGACTGAAATTGTTGCAATTAGAATTGGTTGTGTTAAGCATCTTGTACTGAACTGTTTCTCTTTAGAGTGGATCTTCATCCACTAGAACTAGAGACCTGAAAGCCAGTCAGCTGTTCTCACATCTATTCAAAGTCTTAGATTACTGAAACGAGATTACAGTCTCAAGTTTTTAAAAGTAGTGCTCCCTAGTCTTGTTTATATGTTGTGATAATGTGGAGTTTCCATTAACAGTAATGCAAATAGATATGCTGCCTGATCAGTAAAAAAAAAAAAAAAAAAAAAAAAATTAGATTTTTTAAAACATGAAATTAAGTTAAAAACATTTACAGTTTTGCAGCATCAAAACAGTAATTTAAATACTCCAAACCTGGTGCAAAAATTGTTTCATAAACTAAACAATTCACCAATTTTATTCATGCTGTTCTGTGCCAGTACAATGTGACTACTAACGAAAATACTATTTTTTCAAAACCTGTTGAGGATTATGTTATTCTCATTGGTGGTAGATGGGCTAATACTAACTTGGAAAATGTCAATAGATAACTACAGAGAACAAACATAATGATTCTGAGAGACTTTAACATATTTGATGCCTGTTTTTAAAAGCTTGAATTTCGTCTTCATTGATGCCAGTTCTTATTCAACTGACTTTTCGTAACAGCTTTGCCAGCAACTTTATGAGCATTGTTGGCAAATGAAAGTGACATTTCATTGTACAAAGTTTTTTTTTACATGCATTGTTTTCCTTAAATATATATAAATAAAGGAAAACTAAAAATGTGTAATCATAGTTAGACTTTTTTTGACAGTTTCAAGGATGTCTGGTTTCAGTAATAAATAGTATGAGGAAATTCTCCAATGTTTTGCACTCTAACTGAAAGTTCATGAATCTACTTTCTGTTGATTCTGCAACAGTAGGACCACAGTGTACAAGGCACACTGATTTTTACTGTCTGATCATTGGGCTGTAATACCAAACTGAAGCCTTATCAGTACGTTGTGCAGACTCTCGAAAGAGAGTTTAGACTAGATTCTTGACTCTATTTCTTGTTAAGGCTGTCAGACAATCTCCATAACATGGACTGAGACTCATACCTTCGGTCTTTCTGATACAAAGGTGGTGTCTCAGTGGGCTTTTCCACAGCTTACATTACCACTGTGTGCTGTACCGTGTTTGCTGTTTTTGGCTTAACAGTGTTTCCACCCAAAATTTTTGTTGACACCACATAAGAAACAAAAGGAAACTCTTATGTTATACAAATAAACAAAGTCAACCTGCAAGAAAATCACAATAGTGATTCATTTCCCCGGGTATGCAGGTCAGTTAGTCATTTGTTGAGGCACAAAGAAAGCAGCAGGACACAGACAGATCGCTCAAAATGTTCTGTTGATCCTTGTTGGTGGATGTCTGTTCTTGCTACTGGATTTAGTCTCAGTTACTTGTGTTTGTTTTGGATAGCATAGTGAAGTTTAGCTCTCTTTCTATATTGTGAACTTCAGTCTATAGAGCCTTACAGTATCACAGTTTTGGTTTTTTTTAACAACTATAGAAGAGGAAGGTGCACATTCTAAGAGTATCGTATTGAAGCAGATCTGGTGCAAATCATAAAAACACTGCTTGAAAATTAAGCAATTAGTACTCTTTGTCATATATCACTGCTGAAGAAAAGGATTCCAATCCATAGTTCATATAAGCACACTGGAGTTTTTCCAGTAGGTTCTGAGCTGTAGTGGGATGTAAGATGGGAGTCAACCGAAGGGGCAAGATGTAGGAAAGGCATAGAAGGGTGCAGCTGATATTGAACAGCAATACAGACTGATATGAATACCAATTAACTCGAAGCCAGACCCGAGTAGGATCTTAAAAGTCAGGTACAAAAACTCTGCAAAAAATCGTAATATGTCTCACTGGGTTCTTTGGAAATCATTCTGGCATACAATATATTTTTTTAACACTTCACAGCAAGAGCTAAGGCAGAAGTATACAGATTTTAAAATAATTCTTCTAAAATCAAATTAAAAGAATTCTCAGGCTCTTCAGCTAATCACTGACTTATTTATTAAAGATCTATTTAAAGCATTCCATTGTTCACCATAAATATTCATGTTTATTTTAATAAGTGCTATATAGATTTATTTTAATTCCTCCTAAGACCCTCCAGTGGCTAGAAAATTTCATATTCAAGTCCAGGTGTACAGAAAAATGTGGAATGTGTTTCTAATATGCTGTAGCATAGTTATTAAAGAGTATTATTAATGACAGCTATTTTTGTTGTTGTTTTTGATTGCCACAAGAGAACACAGAGCTTGCAGCTGGGATTCTTTGAAGCAACACTCTGTTCTTTAGGGAGCTGTTATTTCAATAAAAACAATGAAATCAGTTAGCATAGGTAATAAAATAATTATAGTAATTTATTTTGGCTATTAAGTCTGGAATCCCCTTAGCTAATCATCCACTTAAAACTGTTACTCAAAGTGCCTTGGTTGCTTTTGCCTTAAAGTTAAATATCATGAATTTGGATGTGCTGATAAATCCATTTTTAATAAATTCCTGCTGTGCTTTTCTCCTAGTGTTAATTAGAGCACTAGCAATAATGTTAATGTTTTGTTACTTAGAACTAGTAAAGGATATTTCCTGTTGTCCTATTGGTTAAGAACATTAATTCCTTGACTACTTTGTACCTGTGTACAGATGCACTTGACACTCCCTTGCAGTTAGAGAAAAAATATTCTTCATGTACAGAGAGCCGTGTAGGTGAGCTCGCTAGAACTTCTTCTGGCATGTGTGTTAGCAGAAATGTCCATCTTTCATTACATGGGAAGCACAATAATTACTACTCTGAAACCAAAATAAATTATCTTGAATTAATTTAAGCTTTGCTTTATTTTAATGTAATTGACTTACAGTACACCACTGAAATGACCTAAACCAAAACAGATAAAGGTTAATTTCTGTCTTAACTCAGATAATAGCGTTAGTTATGCTTAAGAGAATGACCTTAGTCTTTCTTTCTTTTATGCAGCGTGAGACAAGGCCATCTGTAACAAGTCTGGTTTTAATTCCTGTTTCACTAAATACAGAATGTCTGTATTTACTTACAGAGATCAGAATCTGTTCTTTCACAGCTGTATTGCTAAAACAGCGGTAAAGAAGTTAATCGTGATAGATTAACTGGGAACATTCAAACTCTACCATCTATAGAGGAAACACCGTTTTAGTGCTTTAACATCATTTCTCCTGAATGGAGAAATGTAATCATTTTTTAACATAAATGACAGTAGAAAACTACAAAGTAAAAGCTAGCAGATAAACACCTCTTTGTATAACACAAATGAACACACCTATATAAGGGGTTATAGAATTAAGATACTGTCAATATGCCTATAAATGTATGATCTGAAATCAATAGGAGTCAGTAAGAAAACTTCCAAAGACTTCAAGGACTTCCAGTCATATTTCCTGGGCTGTGGCTAGCAAGAGCAGTAAGCACTTCTAAAATGCAAGTCTAGGAATGGTTCTATAGATGTTTGCCCTTGCTTAAATCAGTCTAATTCCTTTTTACTATGCCAGTGCCTTGTAATGATTATGAGGGCTTGGAAAAATTGGCAATTTGTAGAAGGTTATTTTCATCAGGTGTCAATTGCTGGGTTGTTTCGTTTGCGTGTTTTCTGTTTGTAGGTATTTTCATAAAATTGTACAATCACCAAGGTGTTGGCAAAGACCTGCAAGATCACCCAGTCCAACCGTCCACCTATCACCAATAGCTCCCACTAAACCGTGTCCCTCAGTGCAACATCTAAACATCTTGAACATCTCCACAGTTGGTGACTCCACCACCTCCCTGGGCAGCCCATTACAGCACCTGACCACTCTCTTCAGAGAAGATGTATTTTCTAACGTCCAATTTGAACCTCCCGTGGCTTAACTTGAGGCCATTCCCTCTCGTCCTATTGCTAGTCACATGGGAGAAAAAGCCAACCCCCCCTCATCACAACCTCCCTTCAGGTAGTTACAGAGAGCAATAAGGTCTCCCCTCAGCCTCCTCTTCTCCACATAGAACAACCTCAGCTCTCTCAGCCACTCCTCATAAGACCTGTGCTCCTGACCCCTCACCAGCTTCATTGCCCTTCTCTGGACAAGCTCCAGAGCCTCCACGTCTTTCTTGTAGTGAGGGGCCCCAAACTGAATGCAGCACTCAAGGTGCAGCCTCACCAGGGCTGAGTACGGAGGGCTGATCACGTCCCTGCTCCTGCTGCTAATGCTATTTCTGATACAAGCCAGGATGCCATTGGCCTTCCTGTCCATGTGGGCACACTGCTGGCTCAAGTTCAATACTCCCAGGTCTGTTTCCTGTATGCAGTCTTCCGGCTGCTCTACCCTAAGCCTGTAGCACTGCCTGGGGTTGTTGTGGCCAAAGTGCAGGACCCGGCACTTGGTCTTGTTGAACTTCATCCCATTGGTCTCAGCCCAGCAATTCAGCCTGTCCAGATTCCTGTGTAGGGCCTTGCTATCCCCAGGCAGATTGATGCTTCCTGCCATCTGCGGACTTACTGAGGGTGCATTCAGTGTCCTCATCCAGCTCATCAGTAAACATATTGAACAGGACAGGCCCCAGTACCGACCCCTGAGGAGCACCACTTGTGACTGATCACCAGCTGGATTTAACTCTGTTCATCACCGCCCTCCAGGCCCAGCCATGCAGCCAATTCTTTACCCAGCAAAGAGTGTATCTGTCCAAGCCACAGGCTGCCAGTTTCTCCAGGAAGCTGTCTTGTAATGATTGATAGCAGTGAATATTTTCAATAAAAGTTTCATGTACTGGTTCTCCACAGAAGTGCCAGGACAACCTTTCCTTCAGGAGTCCACTGAAACTTAAGAAATTGTCTTTTTTTCCTGAACATTTTAAAGATGATCTCGTTTTACGTAATCCAACTTCTAGGTTATCCAAAGCACCACGATTAAATTCAAGCATAATGCTCCAAAAGTGAGCAAAATCTATGTTAGGATATAGTACAACTGCTGATGATTGAATCGCTTTTATAGATCTATAATTTTAGATACTGACAGACTTAAAACTTGGGATGTTGGGAAGATGATTATTCAGGGATTTTGCTATTAACATATCTCTTTTTCTATGGGGGCATTCCGCTCATTTGAGGGAGGAATAAGAAGAAACTTTTGGGAGTTTCAGTTGGGGAGTAAAGAAGAATCTGAACTATGCATTGCTTCATTTTACTTCTCTAGGAATCACTTTTTACTTACAACCAAGTACCAAAAATCTCCATAGAAAGGTTTGGATTAAGCTGCCCTGCACAGGATACGTTGACAAATCCTATATAATATATAGAAATGTTATATATGGGAATAATATAAGGATGAATGCTTTAATCAAAACAATTTTTTTAATAAAACATTTAAAATATTTTGTTCTGTTTCTGCAGGCTTCTAATGGATGAAATATGCTTGATTTTTTTATTTAATTTGCCTTTCTGGCTGCTAATACCCATTACAGAGATTCCTTTTCCAACATTCCTTAGAAATGTCAAAAACTCTTCCAGCAATTGGTCTACTGTAAAAATGGAAACATAAAGTCTAATCTAATAAACACAGGTGTGATTACATTGAAGTTATGAAGTTAACTGACTTCAGGAGAAATACTAGAAACCTAAATAAAAACAAGGTTTTCATTAGTCCTTGACTTTAAAATAGAGTTTTAATAGTTTAATATTTTAACAGTTTACTAAGTGCTATTTAATATCCTATTTTTTTTAATTCTGCAGTATTATTGTATAGCAAACTGCAATTTGTAATTTACTTTCTGTTTACAATGTAATGGGTAAGATAAAACTTCATGTTAATCATATATTACACCATGGTTTTCTTTAAGCCTCTGCTCAAGAGATCATTGATTACAGAGAACCATTCCTTTCATGTGAAGACAGAAAAAAGCTTGAAAATAAAATCAAAAGGTGTTTTAAAGAGAAGAAATAAATAAGATTCCAACTTAGAGATTGCCTTTTTTAAAGAGAGTGTCACATTGTGAAACAGCTTGCTAATGGTTTTTGAGTGCTTTTGTTCATCAGTATTTAGTTCCAGGTCTCTGTCTCTTTTCGATGTTAGACCTTATTTATTTTCTTTCAAGAAATGTCAGAAATATCAGTAGTTGAAATAGAAACTTCGAAGCCAAATAACGTGCAACTGCACTGGTCAATTTAGAGATAGCACTGTATGCAATCTTTAATTAAATTAAAAAAAAAAATGTCAAAGAGGAAAAAAAGCATTCTATGCTCCTGGCTAAAAGTACAGTGCCCATAGGCTTTTTCAGTCTAGGTAAAGCTTTTCCTCTGTTAAATTACAGCAAAATCTGTTCACTTAGAAATAAGAAGAAAAAAAAAAAAAAGAAAACAAAAAAAAAAACCACCTGTAAGTGAGGGATTTAACACACCACACAGCCTTTTCATTAGACAATTATGTGTTTCAGTCCATGGGATATGAAGTGTATATTTTTGTAGTACTTTTCCAGATGTCAGTGACCCTATTTCATGGAATGTAAGTCATACTGTGAATTTAAAGATCTGAAGAAAAATCGATAGATGAGACATTGAAGACTCTTATATCAACTGAATTTTTTTTTTTTTCATTTTCTTTCTCTCTTTTTTAATCTTCTACCCGAAAGCTCAACCCAAACATCAAAAAATCATTGAAAGACTTGGATAATAATTATTAGAGTCTTGGATTTTACTGTAAAGAGCTTTTGTATCCTGGCAGTATTTGAAGTGCTAATCCACTAGGTACAGTACCTTTGGATAAGACATTGGTAATGTAAGAGAGTTAATCCATTGAGCAATAAAAGTATTGCTCTACATCAATTTTGAAAATCTTCTTTAACCTTCACAACCAATAAAATCTAAATTGTGTTGACACAATTCACGTGAAACTGTTTAAAACAATGACATAATTATGATTGTAGTTGCATATGCATGCATTAGGTGTTACTAAAAGGGGAGACATTTTCACAAACATACATTCTTAATCAAACTGGAAAAAAATAGCCCTTAATATCTTTGAATGTGTTTCTTTCCTGTAATTTCTGTATATGTTTGCTAAATAGACATCTTTCCCCTATTTCTCATGTGTGTTTCAGATTTGGAAGTTCAGTTTTGAACACTTCAATTTTTCAGAGTGAATCCCATTTTCAAAAGTACATGATTAGAAATTTAAACACACGTTTCCCAGAAAAAAAGACCAGATTATCATATGCAGTGATTATATGTAGTCCAACAGATTTAATCACAAATAAGATGCCATTTATGAATACTTCAGTGATTGTAGGGGTAGAATTTTATACTTTCCTTTAAATCTGTTCAGGATTTTCAGACAGGCAGAGCTTTGGAGGTCTCTGCCTAATTTTTCTGCTGTGAATGGATATAAATTATCAAAATCACTTCAGTGGTTGGTTCTGAAATATTTGAGAAAATGAAGATGAGAATAAAATGATCTACAGCCCAATCAAGCTATCAAAAAATTCAAGGACGTATATCCTGCCACTTAGTTAGAAGTAATAACCATTTAAAAAATAGGAATGCACAAAATACCACCAAGATAGGAATTCTGAATATAGTGTGAATTTAAAGAGAGGTATATATGTATATTAAATCAGAGCAGATATGCCAAATAAATACTTATAAAATGTTACTTGCTGTTTCTACTCAGAAAATGGATTGTTGGAAAAACTCTGAAAAGCGGGTATGCATTTCTCTCAGATAAATAACCATTTTTATGTATGGTGCAGTATACATACTGTTTCTGGTTGGCATAGTTAAAATAAGTCCTGCATTTCTGTACTAATGACACAGCAGTTGGTAATTTTCATCATTCAATTTTTTATGTCTTTATACTAATTTCTAGTTAAAATACAAATACTATGCATCAAGAATAATTTCAATTTACACAAAGTCTGCATTTGTGAAGTTGCGTTTGTATTTTAGTTTGCGTGCTTTTATTTTCTAGATTGATACTGTATTTCTCAAATAGAATTGTGCACATAAATTGGTAAGAAGTCTTAAGGCTGTACTCAGCTTAATAATACATATGGCAATGATGCTGCAACTAAAACACTGCTAACAAGGTAATTAAAAAATGAAAACATTCTAAAAAATGCAGCATGAGTCTCTGACTGAATCTGCAAGCATTTATCTCAAAAATTTGTCACTGCTTTACTTTCAAGCTTTACTTATAGGCTGCATTTTTCCAATGGAAGGCTATTTCAGGTAGAAGTGATTGTTTATGCTGCATAGCAGATCGCAGTGTGAACTTCATGGAGAACAGGGATTGCTATAAAACTTGTACAAGATACACCTTAGTGCTGTGAATCTGTCTGAGAATTCATAAAGCCAAATTTCACATTGAGACTGAAATGGTATTACATGTAATAAAATGTCTTCCTGCATTTGTAAATGCCATGAAGAAAAAATGCAAGTCCTGAACATGAGTGGACAGTAGTACAAGAGAATTTGTCAGACATCAATGTAGATGTGAAAACTGTGACCAAGAAGGTCAGAGTGGTATTCAGATTTCTTGTGCATCATTCACAGTGCTGTATTTCATGCAAACTTTCCTAAATTGCACATCTCCAACCTACTACTTTTGCTTCTTCAGTTGATCTAAAAAAGTCTGGATGCTTTTCAGTATTGATTGGTGTGAGTGTGGCTTAATGGCAGAATCATTACATTTTTAATTTTGGAGCTGCCAACCCTTACTTTTTTCAAGTGGAATTCAGTTTCTTTGATTAAGGGCTGCCATTACTAATTGTCTTTAAATGTTGCTTGGGTGGTTCTACTTTGAAGTTTTGTTCTTCAGCAGTATTACAGTCTACAGTCTAAGTAATTCATTAAAACTTTATTTTCGGTGGTGGGGCCAAAGCTAGGAAGGAAGGTGCTAGAAAATCATGGAAGAAAAACTAGAACTGAAATGATAACTTTCAAAAAATAGTGGATTTGTGGCTTTCTGCACCTCATCTGAGCTGCATTTTCATGCCCATTCATTCCTTTGCATTAAACTGATACATGTCTGATGGTAACTGTAACTGAATTTGCCTACCTATCTCACATCTATTCACTGCAGTTTTGGAGGAAAGGTCAGGTAAGGATAATATGTCAAAAGGGTATAATTAAGACTCAGAAAGATTAATACCTGTGGTATTTAGTGAAATTGCTTTTTAGTGGAACGCTCATCTATTACTTTCATATTTAACATTTCTGCTGTTAAAATGTTTGTGCTTGTAAAAGTACAAACTTGGTGACAGACATTTGGTTTATATACTCTTTTAAACCAAAAAAAGAAGCTCATATGAGAAGCAGTCAGGCTTTTGTGGGATTTTTTTTAATTTTTTTTGGGGGGGAGGGGAATGGAGGGTGGAGGGATGTCACTTTTTTCTCCCCCTGAAATAATAGAATCACACAAAATCACAGAACTGTAGGAGTTGAAAGGGACCTCTGGAGATTAACTAGTCCAATACTCCTGCTAAAGTAGGTTCCCTACAGTACATTACACAGGAAAGTATCCACGTAGGCTTTGAATATCTCCAGAGAAGGAGGTTCTTCACATTTGTGGACAGCTTGTTCCAGTGCTCTGTAAAGTAAATAAGTAAAGTGCTCTCAAAGTAAATAATTTTTTCCTCATGTTCATGTGGAACACCCTCTGTTCCAGTTTTTTCCATTGCTCCTTCTTCTGTCGCTGAGCACCACTTAAGAGGCTGGCCCCAACTTCATGACTCTTACCCAATTAGATATTCATTAAGCACTGATAAGATCCCCCCTCAGTTTTCTCTTCTCCAGACTGGGCAGTCCCTTTCCTCATAAGAGAGATAATCCAGGCCTCCAATAATCTTTGTGGCCATCAGCTGGAATCTTTCTAGAAGTTTCCTGTCTTTCTGAGGAGCCTTCTGAACAGAGGAGCTCAAAATTGGACACAGTACTCCAGATGTGTCCTCTACAGGGCAGGGTAGAGCAGGAGAACCTCCCTCGATCTGCTGGCTGAGCTCTTCTTGATACACTTCATGATGCTATTGGCCTTCTTGGCCACAAGGGCACACTGCTGGCTCATGGTCAATCTGTTGTCCAGCAGGTCACTCAGGTCCTTCTCTGCAGAGCTCCTTTCCAGCAGGTCAGCCCCTTACCTGTACTGATGTGTGCAGTTATTCCTCCCTATGTGCAGGACTCTACTCTTGCTCTCACTGAACCTCCTAAAGTTTCTCTGTGCCCAACTTTCCAGCTTGTCCTGGTCTCACTGAATAGCAGCACAGCCTTCTGATCTGTCAGTCACTCTCCCAGTTTCGTATCATCAACAAACTTTCTGAGAGTGCATTCTGTCCATTCATCCAAGTAGTTGATGAAGAGTTGAACAAGATCAGACCCAGTACCAATCCCTGGGCAACACGGATAGTTACAGGCCTCCAACTATATTCTTCACCACTGTTCACAACCCTCTGATCTCTGCCAGTCAGCCAGTTCTTAATCCACTGAATTGTCTAAACCTGTCTATGAGAATCTTACGGAAGATAGCAACAAAAGTCTTGCTGGACTCAAGGTACAAAACTTGCACTGCTCTCCTCTCATCTATGCAGCTGGTCAGGACATCATGGAAGACTATCAGATTGGTAGCCTCCAGGTAGGTCCTTGAAGAGGTCAAATTGGCTCTGCTGAATCCAGGGTTGCAATCCTACTTATTGCTTTTATTTCATCCATGTAAGATCCTGAATTCAACTATCACATGATCATAGCATCCAAGGCATCCCTGAACCCCCACATTCCTATCCATCCTTCCTTGTTTGTAAGAACAAGGTCCAGCAGCACAACTCTCATTGTTGGCTCTTCCACCACCTGTGTAATAAAATTATCTTGCATGCATTGCAGGAACCTCCTGGGCTGTGTGTTTGGTGGTGCTGCTTTACCAGCAGATATCAGAATGGGTGAAGTCTCCCTATCAGAACCAGTACCTGTGATTGTGAAACTGCATAGAACTAACTGTAGAAGGCCTCGTCAAACTCCTCCTTTCAGGCGATCTGTAGAAAACACCCACAGCAGTGCCACTCATGTTAGTCTTCTCCTTGATTCTCCCCCATAAGCTCTCCACTCATTTATCATTCATCACTAGGCAGAATGTGGTACATTCCAGTGGTCACTCACATAAAGAAGAGCATCACCGCTGCCTTGCGTTGCTGGCTGATGTGTAGGGCTTCCAGTATTTCCACTGTATATTTTTATTTGGTAGGCTGTTCTAGTTATGTCAATCAATTGGACAAGAGATATCAATTTGAGAGGGTGGGGGAGACAGAAATGGTACGTGTGATATGTGTAACATATCTCTAGTGAAATAAAAATGATAACATCTGTAAGATGAAGTGGAATAAATGTTATTTAATTCAACATGAAGAAAAAGATTTTTTTAACATGATTCAGCACATACTTAATACATAATTGAATGCAGATGAATAGCCTCACTGGAGTTTTGTGGTACATAGGAGCTACAGTTCCTCTGACTATTCCAGCTTCTATACAAGAACAAAAATGAAAATAGCACAAAAAAATTAAATGAAGAGGAGAGGAGTAGTGCAAACTGACACCCCAAAGCAGGTAAAATTAAAATAGTAAATGTAGAAGTTTAGACATTGTTGTACTGTAATAGCTTTTCTTATTCATTCTAAACAATGCAAAGTTTCCCTTTTTATACATTCCATTCAAGTCTAAAAAGCATCTGGTACACTGATGAAAATTATAGCTGAACTTTCAAATTTGAATGAGAATCTGCACCACATCCCTGATTTATAAAATCTTTTTTATTTTAAATTTCTAAGTAATTAGAAGTTTTCTTTTATTGAGAAGGAGATAGATGAATCATTCTTCTTCAAATGGACCTAATAATTAAGTGACTCACAGATAGTGAACTTCCAGGTTTACTCACCAGAACTTCTACTAGACTTTGCTTCAAGTATCAAGATTTTGAGCACTGGCAGTACTAAATACTCTGCATTACATATTTTATTACATAAAACATACTGGCATTAAATTTAAAAATTCTTACTAGTTAGGGTTTTGAATTGCATTCAAAGAAAGGCAATTGAGAGCTATCATTTCTGTCACCATTACAATGAGTTGTGGAGGTATAGAAGATGCCCAGTTCTGAACTCCAGTTCCTCAGTTCTGAAAATACTGTTTATTGTATGCTGGTATCACTGTTCATTGATTTAGTTATGGGTGCATTTTATTAACAAAATCATGAATATATTTAGCTAGTATAATTAACTGTGTTTGGCTGTCTTGGACTGGGCATAAATATGCTTTAAACTGAGTGCAGAGTGAGATTTGGAAGATTTAGAATGCTTTTATTTCAAAAGAACTTTCAGTAGTTATCTTCAAAAACCACAGGAATTTCTTTGTGTTCAATTATCATGTAGGAAAATCTTTTTGTTGTTGTCCTTTTTTTTATCAGTTAGCTGAGTATTAATTGTTTTCTTAACACTGGGAAAAGAAGCATTCAGCTTTCTAAAACTGAAATTCAACTTTTAACTTCTGATTCTGCAAAGCAGGTGAAGGTATGATAATTCTATTCATAAATGATAATGTTCACTATTTGATAAGTTACAGTAATACATGCAGTAAACAGCTGGGGTGGGCAGGGACTGGACAAGATGCTGTAGGAATTCAGAAGACAACATCCCTAGGAATTTAGTAGTATTCTTTTGAGTGACTGGAAGTTTCATTATTTAACTCTGAAGGTTGAACATGATGTGGTAATTGGAAATTCTTTTATTCATCAATGAAAACATGTGAAATCAGAAACCAAAATGATTCTTATGTTGTCTTGTAAGACTGACGAAGTTAATGTCTTTACATCACCTTTATATCACAAGGTTATCGCTTAGTCTTGTAAGAAGAATGCAGTATCCATGTGCACATGTGTATAACAATTCAGGGGCAAGAAATGTGGATTATATTTTTGTGTTTATACGTGTGGTCGTCTGACTTTACTATACTGATTCACATAAAAGTTTGTGGGATCACACTTGAAGATTTTTGCAGTTCTGTGTAATTATTCTGTAGGTTTTATACTAGACTGTCTTTTGTTCTTCTTTATCTACAAGACAGCTCTTGCTGTAATCTATAAGTCTCGTCTATTAGGAATTGGAATTTGGGCTAAGAAATTCATGCAACAGTTACTGAGTATGTGATTCTACCTAAAAATGTAGAAAATACTTAGGGTGGCATTCAGACCCACAACTGCCACATCACGGGAATTCTACTGAGCCCAAACTTAGTTGACAGATCTCAATTCCCCATTAAGTAACAGTATGTTGTTTTGTAACTACCAGATATTGCTCTGGTTAAAATGTAGCAATTACATCTTATGTAGCTTACTGGAAGAAAGTAGCAGGAAGAGAGTGAGTATCACAAAACAAAAAGTAGACACTAAAGAGAGGGTGTGCAGTGGAAAGGGGGACAGATGGAGATTGGCCTGGGATAATTGTGGATGTGATGCTGGGGGCTCTTACAGGTGGATGTAATGGAGTGCTGTGACTGCAGAGGCTTATGTGGAGATCACGGCTAAGTGGGGGAGAAAAAGTGGATGAGAAAAAGCGGGGTAGGGGGAAGTAGCTGGAAAGGGTCAAAGCAATAGTTGGAGCTCAGGTTTAGTCTGACAGGATAAGTGTTGAGGATAGAATGTTTCTTGCTGCAACAATTTATAGTGGTGAAGTTGGAATAGAAAGGAGATTTGAGGATGTGGCTATAGCCTAGAAGCTATTCTGGACTTTCAATTGCCTCCAGAGTGTAAAAAAGACCAAATGTCATTTCCTTTTGACAGCTGGCCAGAAAACTAGCCTTCAGTTTGCAACCTTCCATTTTAGACGACTAACTCTGTGCTCCTCTAAAACTGGCAAACATACATAGTGAAGTGTGATGAAACACCCTGTTGAATTTTCCTTTCATTTGTCGACACCCCATGGGAAAATATCACTGTGCAATGCAGTGTCATAAACAGCTCATTTTTGAAAGTGAAATAGACTGGATAAAACAACTGAAACAAAAAAAGCTTTAAGGTTCTTTCATTCAGTCTTTACTCAGGCAGAATTTCCACTGAAGTGAGTAGTTCAGTAAGGATTGAAAGAGCAGTAAAAAGTTCTTTATTTAAGAGAATTTGATCTTTCTGAAAAGCAGCTAAAACCAGAAACTTGAACTGAGTTTTTAATAGCCAGATCTTTGCAGAACAATAATTAGTTCTGTAAGTATCCCTGCCAGTACTTCGATGATTTTTTTATTTAACCCTTCCCTTTCAAGAAGGAACCAAGAAATAGAAAGTCTATCCCATGCATCTTAGCCACTTAGAATCACTTATGCTTTACCTGCTCTTTGCACATATCTACGTTTTGCAAGCATGCAGCAATTGCTATATGAAGTACTTGCTGGTTTTCTATTGCCTGTATTCACTTAATAAACTCATTGTGTCTCTTTATTCATTATCAACTTTGTGTGTGTGTGTGTGGCAACAAAGGCAGATTCACTGAGGACTTAAGAAGCATGCAGAGGATTTTTGTCACTCATGAAGGTATGATTTGCCTTTGTAAACTGCAGGTATCAAAGCAGCTTTTCTATTCTGTTTGGACACACCGCGTAGTAACAGGGGGGTGAGAGGCAGCTGTGCTTGAGACCACACGAGGTAATTTGCAGACACATTTTAATTGCCTTTTAGAGAGCATGAAGGAGTTCCAAATGGTCTAATGAGTTCCAGCAAACACCTGTGAAATGCTTTTAGACCACCATGTAAAAGAGAAATTAAGAAAGAAATAAAGCACAGAACTAGCATTTATATTCTAATGGGGCTTATAGAGAAAAAAAAATATTTTCATATATGCCTCATTCTCTGAGGTGGAAGATGAAAACAACTATATTTTCATGCCAGCAAAAAGTAAAGGGGACAAATTTAAACAAATGGTACCTGGAATGGTATTTGTGGAACAGTTAACACAGGCTCCTTAGGAGCATCTTGCTTGATGTTGCAGTATCAGTAATTTCAATTTTTAAATGTATTTTCTCATCATTTCATTGTAGCTTAGCAGACTAATTGTGGTTAGTCTTAACTTTATGTCTATGAGACTGTACCTGCTTATAGCAGTGGTGTTCTTGGATGTTTTTGCTACAGGGTGCAAAAAATAACACCAGAATTTCACAGCAAAAAATAGTAGAAATGATTTAACGTTTAGTGTATTTTTGTCTATGTTGTGTTCTTTGTGAATGCAGTTTTGGGTTGCAAAACTTTAGTGATTAAAAAAAAAATAAAATTGTTGTTAATGCTTAATATTAAACAGTTTCAGTGGATGAGTACGTTAAATTTCCATCTCTGGTCCGAATGCCATGTGATTTTGAGTAGGCCAGGAAAAGAGCTTGTTTGGAGTAGGTTGCTCAGAGAAAATGTTTAGTTATTTAGAAAAAAATATTCCAGAATCAGTAGAATTGAAAACTGTACAGAACGTGGACAATGTAGACATTGTGTGGTAATTTATTTTTGTGTTTTTCTTTCTTATTTTTAATTTATATTGAGACGATTTGCAGAAGGAAATACTTCCAAAATTTACTACGCCCTTAAAAACACCTATCAGGAACTTTCCTTTCACCTTCAAGGAATTTGCAACTTGAGGGGATTCATGAAAGTTGTGCAATAGATTGCATATACCGTGGATGAATATCAATGTGACAAGAAAAAGTATATGTTTGACATTTCACATTTCATCATTTGAACTTGCAAGACTGATTTCTGGCATGCAATAATGTTGTCTCGCGCCTCTTTGGAAATATTATAGTTCTAAAACGATGAGAACACGGAATAGTTGCCTTTATAGAAAAAGGAAGGAAAGTTTGTTGCTTGAATGACATGAATGAAATGACAGTTCATCTCTAGAATAGGAGATTGTGCTGTGAAGCTGCTGTATCATTACTTCCTTAGCAATGAAAAATTCCATTAAAAATCATCTCTATCACCTGCTTTATTGTAACATGTATTCTTCCTCACCAGCAAGGACAGAATATTTTGGGAAATATGCATTGAAGGAATGACTTTGTATGTGCATGACATGCTGCTGCTCTGAACAAATACTATACCAAGAGGAAAAAGTTGAATATCCATTCCGATCTTCTGATGAATCCCTCAGAATTAAGCATGTCCTCTGTTTGTTTGTTTTTTTAACATGAATTTTAGATTTGAGTAGGAGATAAATTAATCCATTTTCAGTTAGTGAGAGAAGACAGGCAGATTTGAGAAGAAAACATTTCACTATTACATACTATTATACAGTGTCTTGGATCCAGGAGTTTTATTATTTTTATTTAAGCTTTCTCCTGTTGAACAGGAAACCTTGGGGTACAGTGGCAGCACCAAGAAAGTAGCAAGGTAAGACTGAAGTACTGTTATGACATTCAGTCTGCCAATAATGTTTTGTGGTTGGCCAACAATCTCAGGATGGCACAGCAGCACACAGTGACATGGGGGCAGAATTAAGGAGATTACATATTAAGTGTAGAGCAATCACTCTAATAAAAAATACTGCTGAACTACAGAAAATCTTCAATATCATGAGTATTCCATTAGGAAACCACAGAAACTGGAGGTAAACCTCAAAATATCAGATAACATTACTTCCAGTAAAACTTAGAAGAATTTAGCAAGGCGGTGTACTTCTTTGAGAAATAAAATATCACAACTTTTTTTTGCATACAAAAACTCTCTAGATTTATAATTAAGGAATCCTTATTTTTATGGAAACTGTAATAGAGTCTGTATTAGCCACTGGAGATAGTTTGAAGTATGAAAGTCTAGTGTTCAAGAGTAAGAAGTCTTTCATTTAAAATCAGCTCAAAGAATCTGCATGGAAAGAATATACTTAAAAATTCTGCTTTACTTAAAACTCATTGTTTTATATTGAGGAATTATTTTATGTTGGCTTTTTGTTTTTTTTTTATTGGAACAGCTAATATAAACTACTTCCATTTCATATCAACATTAAAGCATATTTTGATTGGAATATTTAAATATTGTGTTCATTAGTTAATATAATCCTTCAATATTATTTGCCTTATTTATATTATAATAGTTCCACTTTATTTCGGCTGAGCATTTGAATCCTTTAAATTAATTTATACCTAATTTTTCTAAGAGTGTTTGCAGAAACATTGTCAATGATTTGGTCATAAAATCCATGCTGAGCAGTATGGAATTTGCAAATAATAAAGTTAGTAATAAAGAACTGCCCTAAAATGTTCCCAGTTCTTTAAGTTAGGGCTTCTTTGGATATATTCCAAGTACTTTAAAAATAGTAATACGGATAGAAGGAATTACAGCCACTTTTTTTTTTTTTGTGTGTGTGTGTGTTAAATATTATTTTCATTCTTTCTAGATCTTTCTCAGTTTCATTTTTCCTGCATTTATATCCATGCACATTGTATTTTCTTTTTTGTCTTTTCCTTCTCTGTGCTTTGAATAGATTCTCACATATGAAAAGTGTTCTTGTTCTTGGCTAAGGATCTAGGAGCTATTAGAAAAGATTCTTCTCTTTCATCCATACATTTGTTTGTTTGTTGTTGTTTTTTTGTTCTCCCTCTCTAGTTAGTTTGATATCATTCATCTTTCTTCCTCTAGATTTCATGAAGCCTCAGAGCACCCTTTGTTTCAGCCATATCTCTTTACATCTTCAGGAATTCTCACCTTCTTCCTCTTATATTCTTTTTACAGGGCTGCGCACTGTGCAAACATAAATTGTTAATTAATAAAATCATTATTTAAAATTTCATAACGACATTACTCTAATTTCAAAGAGAAAGAAACCGGGTGTTCCTACATATGAAAACTTAGCAAGGATGAGCTTATATTTCAGTTTAAAAACTGAATTATATTTTAGTTTATAAAATAGTATCACTATGAGATAATCCATAGCAGACATTTTTGCTTGTCTGTTGAAATTACTTAAAACTTGCTTATCCTACTGCCTCGTGAAAGTGAATAAAGGGAAAAGTATATCACAACCAAAATCACATTGGTCCTTACAAATTATTTGTTAGAGGTGAGATTTCTGATTGTGGTAAACTGAGAAAAATCTGCATTACTTGCTATGAATGTGCCTGCCAAACATTTCAGTTGTTTATTGTAGTCTACCTACTATGGAGTAGATAAAAAGAAATATCAAAGGAATGTGATAGGGAAAGGAAAAGGAAGGATTTAACTTTCTTTTGTTAAGGCATGTTCTCTATTTGGCTTCCCTCTGAGTAGAATGGATTATTATTAGCAGGGTTGAAGTCTGGCAACCAAGATCCCACGTGCATAGTAAAGGAAGGGAACGGAGCAAATGACTGCTGGGGCTGTCAGTGAGAAGGTAGAGGCTGAATCAGAAGCCATCTGCTCCTGTTCATTGCAGATGAAACAAACTGGTTTAAGTGATAACAATGCTTGCTGACCTTGGCCCGTTCATACATTTAGTCTCCCTTATATTTTCAAGGAATAAAAATAAATAAAAAATGTTTTGCCCCAGAAGATGTAATTCACTGCAGACTTGTCACAGACTCCCAGGAGTCACGACTGTCAAACCCCAACTGGAACTTGTTGTCACAGGCACCACAGGAAAGTTCCTGTGGATGCCAAAAACCCAGCTGAGACACTGGCATTGACGTGACTGGGGACCAGACAGGTGTGTTCCCACACTGGAGAGTGCTTGTGTTACACAGCCTGCTGCTGAGCACCAGACACAAAGCCAGGGATCAGTCTTACACTGAAATGAAAGCAGGGAGAGGTGTGATTTAGAGAGAAGCCGCTGTTATTCAGCCTAAATTAGGGAAAGGGCAGAAGTCTTAATTCATCAACATTAGTGAAGACCCCAGCCATTTGACTTACTTATAAAATACTGTTTCTCCATCAAGAGCCATTTCCATGACAAGCGTATGCAGTGTTTGTAACAGTGTTCAAGAATGTGAATCTCTCTCTTCATTTTCATTTTGGGGGGAAAACAAAAAAAAAGAACTGAGTAATGTTACTAAATTCTTTTAGCGAGAGCAGAGCAAATGTGGAGAAATTCTTTCGGATGTTGCACAGTTTTATTGCCAAGACTGCTTTTTACCACTGCATGAAATGTTAAAAGCTGTTACAGAAGTATGGCTGAATTGCAAGGAAGGTGAATTTTATTTTAATTGATGTGCAGAATTTGGGCTAAGTTCAATGGGTAATATTGTGAAATATTTGTAAAAGCAGGTCACTGTGGTGTACAAGTTGGAGTCAGTCCTATGCTACTGGCCTTGTACCCTCAAACTTTCGGAATGGATCATCATGAATTTACAAAGAATTAAGCCAAACCAAAATGTAGTCCTACATGATCCTGAACGTGAGCCTCATACTCCTGTGGTCTTTATTTATATAAAATAAGCTATCCACACATAATCCACTACCCACCATTGATTACCTAATTACACAATCACTCCATCAGTAAATCAGCACAACATCTGTGACCCTGCATGTCACTGCTGCAGCCCCCTCTGATTCCCCAGGAGCTTTACTGAGGCGGTTCTGCTGACATAATATATTCATTATCCATTAGATCTGGCACATGCTCTGCAGTGCTCAATTACAATACAATCGAGCAGAGGGCCTAGTGTCAGCCCATGTAATGACTTTCTGATTATCTGTCTTTAAATGATGAATGAAATGAAAATGTACTATTCAAACCAAATGCAAGATTGCTAAAGATGCTAAATGAAAATTTTACTTATGTACTTTATGGAAAGAGGGATGAGGTTAGAGGGTAAGGGTTCGCCTCACGTTCAGAAATAACAAGGTAGAAATCTTTTCTTAAGCTGCTGTAAAACCATCTGGTGGGACAGTGCTGCCTTTGATGTTACGATCTTGTGCCCGTTTATTTTCTTTCCATCTAACGATTCTCAGTCTCCCAGTGATTCACTGGAAGAATGTAAATTTCAATGATTTTTCATCTAATTTCATCTTTTCCTCTTTTGTTGCTTGAGTTAGCTGCATGTGTAATAACATTGCTTTCAACTAAACTTGATTACAGTGTCTCTAATAGTGGAAGACCTATTTCATTTCTTTTTCAGTGCTATGAATTGGGGGAAAAACACACTACAAATGCCACTTTTGTCTTTTTTTTTTTTTTTTTTTTTATTTTTTTATCTTTTTCATGTTGTGCAATACTAATCTGTAAAAGCTTAGATAACGAACAGTGTAGACCTGTGGCAGACGTAGTTTCTTACATGAGTTCTTAAAATCACAGTTTTAACTGAGTCTCAAGAAGTAGGCTTTGTCTGATAGAACAAGCACAGCATGCCAGCATAAGGACTAGCTTTTTTCTGAATAGTAGTCTTCTAAGTAGTCTAATATACTGTCAGAAAATTCAGTATATGCCACGATTATAAGTCGATGGGAGATACATAAGCATTCTGCTGTTCAAATAATTATAAATCAGACATTTGAAGCTACAGTCATTTCTGTCCCTGTTTACTTGTTCAGTTGCTCTAGTTATAACTGAAAATCCCATAAAGCTCCCTTTCAGAGCACTGTTTAAATTTTACTTAAATCGTAGATTCCCATTTTAAACCACTAAGTTAAATATTCCAGCTTTTTGAGTAATATGCAGCTTCTCTGGGAAAAGTAGCTCTGTCTTTTCAACCAGTTGCAGAGTTAATCTGTTTATTTATTTATTTATTCCTCTTTATTTTTTCATGCAAACCAAATAGCCGACCTTGTGTGCATATTCCAAGGATAGGTTATTGTAATTAATAAAGGCAACTGGAACACTGAGCTCAGTGAAACTGAGGAAAGGCACTGACTCACCTCTAGAGTTTGTAAAGATGTCCAGTTCAGTTGTAAAATTTCATTTAGCGCAGAAGCTGAAATAAATTTGTTTTTCAAAATATTCTCCTCGTATGGGAATTTGAGGGAAAGGAGAAATACAGGTATGTTAGTAGTGCTTCATAATTTGTGGCAAACTTGAACTTCAAAGAGAAGTGAAGCTGATATGCATTCAGGGTTGAGTCAGCCCTTTTTAGAAGCAGAAGCACAAGAAAGATTTGTAGCTTCTTAAGAACTTTGAAACTTTCTGTTTCCCCCAGACCCCATATCTCATTTTAAGAAGATATTTAATAATAATGTTTTTGATGAAAACCAGATAGATATACCAGTGTCCTTAGCGACAGATTGAGGGGCTTTCTGCTCTTAGAAGTACAATTCATCTAAACCAAGCAGCAAAGTTGTTCGGATGGATGTTTAATATTTTCACTTTGCTGTAGAAGCCAAAACATATGAAAAGTTGAAATGCATGACAAGTAATTCTTCTTCATTTAATTTTCTTTATTCTTTCCTCACTGGATATAATCCCCAGCAGCTCTGAAGATTTGTGGTATCAGGTAACAAAGCTGGGATAATGCAGCAGAGTGCAAACACTAGGCTGCTCCTTAAAATGAGGAGAGAGTGATGACCTCTGGAAGAATAATGCAGTTTAGTGCTGCTCCACTGGATTTACTCCTGCTCATGCTTGTTAGCGTTAGAAGGCAGAAAGCCAGGCAGCAAGGAGAAGAAAAAGTGGAAGGAAAGTCAAATAAAGGTAAATGCTTAGAAAGACAGTGGAAATTTTTTGACTTTCATGTCACAATAGAAAATATGCAAGGTTACAAATCACTTGACATAAGGATACATGCTAAAATAATTATTCACTGACTGTGCATGTAGTAAAGTCCTGTATATATGTTGCTGTAATAGCCTTATGACCATCTTCTAACATCATCTGACACGCAGTGCTGTGAAGATAGCAAGGCTGAGAAGGGCAGTCCAGGACAGTCTAGAACAGTTTGGATATCTGCTTTGTATGTTAGCTAAAGATGCTCAAGAAAAAAAGTGTTTCCAGGCTCCTATGCTAACTGGGACACATTCCCAGTTCAGTGATACTAGGCATCAACTCCTAGCCCTATTTTTCTGCTTATTCACGAAATATGAAAACATTTATGTAAGTGAAAGCCACAACTTTAAGGCCTTCCCTTGATCTCTGATAAAAGGGTAGCATGGTCATTACTAATAGATCTGTATGTGTGGGCAAATTTGAGATATACAGAAAAAAACAAAGGTTTACCAAAGGTGGTATAAGTTTCTGCTGAAATACGTTCTGATAGTCATGGGAGAGAACAGACTTATAAAACTTTCATTGGTGCTAATTGGAAATACTGTTTCAAGTCTCAGTAAAAATGCCATTTTAATATTGAGCCTCCTAATATACTGATCAGTATTATAAATACTGAACAACTGGAAAGCCAGAGTTTTAGCCAACATTGTGGTTTTCTTATTTGTGTGCACTGTTAATAGCTGTTGTCAGCAATCAGCACATTTCAAAGGCAGGTGTACAACGCTGTGGTTCTAACATTTCCTCTCATTTTTCATGTTTGATCACTGGTTTATCTCAGATAAATGACAAAGAAAAATGGTCCAGATGAAGTCATCTGCTTTCAGTTATAATCTTATTGCAACAGTGTTTTATAATTTGATAAATATAGGGAGAATAACGTGTCTCAGTTGCTTCGCCAATAAAGTTGGCTGCCTGTTCTGAGTACCATGGATTCCAGCCTCTCTCCCTTGGTTGTCAGGTTTTGATTGACAATGATTTTCCTATAGTTTTCCCCTGCTTCAAAATATCACGAGAAGGATATTATGCATTCCCAACCTGCCAACTTTGGCTGCATTACAGAGTGTTCAATTATGCTCTAATCGAATAGCTGCCCAATGTAGGCCACATAATGACTTCCTGATTATCTGACTTTAAATGATAAATGAAATGAATATGTAACACTCTGTTGAAATACAGGCTAGTCACTGAGCCAAATGAAAACTGATTTTGTTCTCTTTTGTCTGAAAAAAAACAAAAACAAAAAAAAAAAAAAACAACTAAAAACCATATATTTTATTGTAATTCCATTCAGCAGTTTTTCTGTTGCTTGTTTTGCCTTCATTAAGATAAACATGGAACGTGTTGTCTAGGAGAACATTAGTCTTCACTTTTGTCATCAAGCAGATGCTGACAGTGTTAAACAGCGTTCAGATTATTCTCCTTTCTCTCTTTACATTTATTTGTTATAAAAAGCAAGGTCAGATTTATATGATCAGTTCCTATTGGGAATATTTCAATACATGCTGGCACTGCAAGAAGTCTGTTTTGAGTAATGTATTATACAGACAACATTAAGGTCTGAATAAATTATTTAGTGGTGATAGTGCTAGATGTTTTTCATTTCCAGTCTGTGGTATTAGTACTAAGCAACTGATATGGCATCACAAATCAAATAAACCTCTACCACCTCATTCGGGTAGCATACATTTATTTTGCCCAAGTTAGAGCAGAGTATCAGAATGATCCTTCAGAGGCTGTTGTGGAGATTTTCCAGTCTCTTTGCCCAAGAGCCTATGATGGACATTTTCTCAAAGCACATTTCTCTTAATCACTGAAGTGATTTGTGAAATGCTGCCTTGATCTGAAGTCATACATAGAGCAGCTCCTGATTTTGTGGTGCATTAGGGTAATACTTGTGGCTCCTAAGTCACTAGGAGTATCTTGTGATGTAGTAATTAAAAAGAATACTTGTGGTGAAGTTCAGCTCACTTTGAGCTTTGTTAATTGTCTCAAGCTCTAACAGGGTCAAGGCCACTCCTTGGTCATGGTTGTACTTAGACTCTATTCTGAGCAATTTTTTTTTTTTTTTTTTTTTTAAATCTTTGCCTTCATTCTGATCCCTCTCAGTTAAAAATCGCTTTGCTAAACTGATGTTGTAAGTAAAAATTAAATTAGGAAATGAGATGGACAATTTTGCTGTTTGTGCCTGGGAATAAGAACTTAAAGCTTCGTTAATTATTTCTTGAAATGCTCTAGTGATTGAAATATGTGTAAGAAACATTGCTTCTTTATAGAGGAGTTTATTGAGAATGACCTTCTCTTCTCAGAAATTAACCTCTTTCGTGGAAGAAGTTGATGAGAATCATGTAATGGGCAGATTAATAACAATCTGTTCAACAAGGTGTGCTATCTATATAATCTATATAACAAGGTGTGTTGAGACACATTATTTCTCTGTGTCAAATGACAGCAGATCTACCTTGGAAATCTTTCCTTTATGCTTACATTTTCCCCCCAAGAATTTTTTCTCAAAGCTTGCACTTCAACAGGTGATAGATGCATTCTGAATGCTTTAAAATACGTGGGTCGCTATGAAAGTAAATTCCTTCTTTTCATTTCTATGGAAACTACAACTGATACAAAGAACACAACAACGCTATTTGACAGGGCAAGCTCTCAGCTACAGAACACTCTTTTTCAACACAGGCACCACCATCAGATATGATTTTTGCCAGCGATGAACAAGAGCCTGCGTGCTGCGCTTGTAAGCATCTGCAGCAATGGAGGTGACCCACAGCCTCTGTTTCCACTGCTGAAACACACCACTCAACCCTTGCTGTGCTCACATCCACTCTTTGGTCTCCATAAATATTTAGCAAGCATCAGTGAATGTCAGAGGGTGCCTTTTTTTTTTTTTTTTTTTTTTTTTTTTTGTGTGTGTGTGTGTGTGTGTGTGTTGGGGAATTCAGTTCCATACCTATGCATCATACACACTTCCATGTCAGATCATTTTGTCAGACTGCCAGAAGAAGTTGGTCAGCAGGCAAAGCATCTCTAAGTAAACATTTTGGAAAGTGAGCATAGATTCTGTGGATGTTGGGAACAACTTCTTCAAGTGAACAACCTACCACTATGAATGTATAGCCTAGCTCTGCTTATCTATAAGTAGCCAAATGTTCCTTCGCATGTTTTACAACCATGTCAGAGTGAGCTTAAAGGTAATACAGCTTTAGTGTCAGCTGTATTTCAGTAATTTTCTTCCTGTTCCACTTCTAGTGGCTGGTAATACATTTTAGCAAATGTGAGAATTGAATTACTTGAAAAGAACTCTCAATGGTTTGAAAATAAGGTGTTCTTGTAGTTAAGTGACTAGATTGTGATTCAGGAGACCAAAACTCGCCCTTCGTTTTTTCACCTGTGTCACAAACTGAGTGAACTTAGAGGAACTGAAGTGGGGTTTTTTTTTTAGGTATTAAATAACATTGATTTTGAAGTGAAATGAAAATACAAGATTCTGAAAGGACATGGGGTTTCTAATTAAACTTCTTGGGGCTACGTTTTAACTGTCATTTTAACTGCTATCTCACCATTGGCATACACAACAGAAGTAAATCTAAAGGTACTTGTGCTCTTACACAGTTAAAGTACTTTCAGATGCCTAAGTTCCCTTGATTTCATACTGCTGTGATTGTGATTCTTTAAATTAGCTACAGCTGAGCTGGTTGCAACTAATGGATAGCTGCTGTGAGTGTGGTTATTTCCTTAGTAGGTTGGAAGCAAGATGGGTTGTGGAAGGTATTTCTATTTTCTAAATAAGTAAGGTAGTATGTATATATACAACAAATAAATCTAATTGAAATTGTCTCTTTTCTTTTTACTTTCTTTATTCTCTTTTTTTTTTTTCTTTTTTTTTGTGCTAATTGTTGTCATGCCAAACTGGTGCAATTATAGTGTGTATCTATACTGCTGTTATTGCTGCAGTGATTATTCTTACAGATCAAATGTAGGCTGGCTAGTTCACTGTTCCTGACCCCTGTGCTTCAGTTCAGTTAGGTACCTGTGTATTTGTCCTGATTCCTGTGTTTGAATGTTTCTTTTTTGTTTTAACATTTTCAGATAAAATGCGTTCTTTATAGCTGCTGTGTTAATTTTAGAAATATTTGGGCTGCCTAGTTGAAAGTCACTTCTATGTGTCACCACAATGTAGATATATTTTCCATTGTTTTGTGGGTTTGAATAAAGAAGAAATACTTTCTCTTTGGTTTAAAAAGGATCTTGAAAAACCTAAATAATGCAAAATGAGAGAAGAAGAAAGAAGGCTAATTTAATTTTCTTAGATTATTTTCTGTAAACACTTTTTTGAAAGCATTCTCAAATTAAAAAACCTATAAATACAACTAAGAGGTAACTTATTAAACAGTTGAGAGGAAGGAAAAATGTCTAAACAATGTGTGTTCTTTAAAAGTTAGTCTGGGAAGACTGTAGTGATATAAAGCATTATAGAATATGACACACTTTCTTTTTTCTGCTTCCCTTTCTTCCAGTTTGTCTGTACTGAGGCGAGGGCTGTGGGGAAGATGGGCCTGGGTGCAATGTTAAATAGGTTTGGGCCTTGCAGAGTGCTTTTTTTGTAAAATCTGGTCACTGCATGTTGAAGGTGAGCTTTCCCAGGGGAGGGGAACAAGAAGAATCAGGGAACCTTAGCGCAAAAAGAGGTCGCAGCAGGGGTGTTTGTTAGACTGTGACACATATTTCCTGCTTAGCCTTCCATTACGCTTCTGCAGGGTGAGAGCTTGTAGATAGTCCAGGAGGGCTGTGCTTTGATTAGTTCTGTAGTGCTTTCTTGGTCTGTAGGCAAAGTGAAGATGACATGCCAGCCATTCATCAAGTTTGGTATGAGTGTATGGAACACAGAAATAAGACCAAGAGATTGGAGTGGGTGATTATTCCATGAATTAAATTTGCTCATATTTTGATTGCCTCTGAGTTTAGATTATTTAGATGAAATATATAACTTGTGTCATGTCTGTGTGTAGAATTCATGAACCATCAGTATGCAGCATAATTACTGTACATAGTGCTTAACGATGATAGAGTTCTGTTGGCAAGTTTTGCCCTTCTGATTCTATCAAGATTCTTTCAGAATCAATTAGTCCTTGGAAAATTCAGATATGAGCAGTAGCTCTGTGAAGTCCCTGACGTTGGGAGCCAGCGTGCAGCAGTTGTTCTAGCAGCCTGCAGGAACATTTTTCCCATAGTGTTTCACCTCAAGCCATGAGAAACTAAGCTCAACTTCTGTGTCAGTTACACCAAGTTTGTGCATTTTGAGGGATTTGAATGATTGAGGGTGAGTTTTGGATACTGAGCAAGAATTGTTTGCGAGTGGATGTTAGTGCAGAATATGAAATAATCGTCTTTCAGAAATTTACATTAGAGAAAGGAGGCAAAAAAAAGTTCTTGTACCTCCATGAGTTTCAATGCATGGGGTGGTTCCAGGGTAGCTTGATTGTTTTTGAAAAGATTGAGCTCTGGACTTTGCATTTGAACCCAGTTTTCTGAGGAACATTTGTTGATATAGTTGCTATTGCAGTAATCAGTACTGGTATTCAGTCAAGTATTTATGCATGCACGTGTATGACTGCATTTGAAACTGAGAGTCTGAATTCAGAAGTAGGAAAATGTAGATGGATGTTATTGCAAGTGCATCACAAAGCAGTTCAGGTTTGTTAGGTTCTGTTAAGCACAGAGCAGTCTGTGTTGGGTTCAAGGGTTTCTTTATTTCAATTTCTTTTTTTCTTTTTTACTTAAAAGCGCTCTGGAAAACAGTCTATCAAATAAAAATTATTTTAGACAAACACTTTCAAAGCTTTTGTTTGTCACACAGTTTTCTGTACAGCCTCTTTCTATCAAAGTAGCAACAGCTGCCTGAAATCAGCTTGTGTAGTGGGAAGAGGAAAAGGCCACTGAGGAGTGTTCCAGAGGTAACGGGAGGGAAACAAATCAAATATGAGCCAAATTTGACAAGAAAAGGAGGAGGGAAGATGAGGGCTGCCCCAGAAGTAATGCCTTGAGAAAAGACGGCAATTGAACGGTTCACACCAAACTGGCGGGAAATGCTTTGAGCAACTGCCTTTGCTTGAGCAAGGGCTTTGCAGTGTTGGAGGATTCAGAAGCAGCCCTTACTAAGTTGGAGTAGTTAGTTCTAGAAACAATTATCTAGTCTGGGAGTAAGTATGGCCACAAGCACACAGGCTGTCCTTGTCCACAGGCAGCACCAGCACTGCTGCTGGGCACAGCTGAGCCCTTCAGAACCGTCTCAGGGTGGTAGAAGGTGTTGTGTTCCTTCTTCCCAGAGCAGTGCCTGCACCCCGCGGTGTGACACCCCAACCGGCTGTTGTAAGGCATGTGGTGGGACACTGACCGGCATGGTGCTGGAGAGGTTAGATCTTGAAATGAGTAGATGTGTAAACTGAGATAGTGTTCAGGCAGAAAATGAACACTAAACTGGAAGCAGTTGTATCTAGTTGTTGGAGAAGTCTTCCTCTTTTGTTTGTGTTAGTGCACAAAATGTAGCAGGGGCAGTGTAATTTGATGGTGTAGAAATTAAGAAGATGCTGTCTTTATGGCACTCAGAAGGGCTGGGCAACTTTGGGATGGAGAAGAACAGGCATGGAATGGACACCCAGCAATGTGACAGCTGGGGTATGTCATCACTTCTGTGAAGAGAGTGAAGCTCATCAGCTGGGTGTGCAAAATGGGGGCTGTGAGCCCCCAGTGCCATTTGCCCATCAGGTGTAATTGGTAAAATGGTTGCTAGAGATAAGCAAGTGTTAATGTGACCTTGCATTGGAATGCAGCTCCTACATTGTGTTTTTCTGTGTTAAGTTTGGGGGGAGGGTAAGAATGGGTCAGATAATGTACAGTGACAATTAGGATAATGGGTAAACTGTTATGCAAATGATCTGAAAGACCTTTAGTCATTGGGCCTAAATGAGAGAGGATCTGAATTTATAATGGCATGCTGTAAATGCATTAAAAATAAATATAGGGAGAGGAAGAAGAACCAATTAACCTGAAAGGAGACATTGGTAAAAGAACTAAAACAAACCATCGGGCCATAATTCAGCTTGGTTCTGCCAAAACTGCTCAAGTACAGGAGTTGCCTGTGATAGTTCAGTGGGGCAGCAGAAATAACTGATTTTAAGGGAGAACACTGTCTTTTTAAAAAGAATGTAAGGATGGTTTTATTTGAAATAGTGAAGGATCGTCTTACTTACAGAGTATTTCCCTTCTAGATGTATAACTTTTTCTGCGAATGTTGAGATGTGTTTTCTTCTGTGAAAGAATACATTTGAGTATGAAGGCATCCCATCTCCTTTCGCAGAACAGAAGCGTAGTGTCTCAGTGTTCAACGTGGTGGGAGATTGGTGGGTGGAATCTCTAGGAGCAGGGAGTAGCCATAAATAATTGTGGAGAAAAAAAAACCCTAAGGAGAGCAAGCTGAAATGCTTTCTTTTTTTCTCCTTCAGCCCCACCAGTGTTGGCATTTTACGTAAGACAGAAGAGCTGAGAGGAAAATGCAGTAATTTTAAGCCAGAGGAAAAATATTTTGTAGAGTAAAGATAAATGTGATTTGTCTGATAATGTTTTAATGGCAATATAATTATAGATAATCACTAAGATTTCTGCTGGACATTGCTTCAAAAAATTTTTGCACTTTGATTGTTTTGGAAATTAGATGCTCTGTTTTGACAATAGCTAGCACCAGTCATAGTTGCATTTAATTTGTAATAAAATACAGGTATATACTTTACTATATTTGCAGTGTAGCAGCTTTTTAGTGCTGGAGTCATGTCACTTTCTCTGTAGAGAGCCTCTTTCAGAATTAATCCTTTTGCTTTCCTTTTTTTTTTTTTTTTTTTTTTTTTTTTCTTTTCCCTGATGGTCATTTGAAAAAGAAGTATATTCAAAAATGTGTCAGAAAAGCATAAAAGCTAAGAAGTGGTTGCATATGTGCAGGATGACATTCTCCTAATGCTCTGTCCTTCAAATTGTTAACGAAAAATGTTCTACTTCAAACTGAAAGAGAAGAACATGACTCACATTGTTTGGGATTTGAAAACAACTGAATAAGTTGGAGTTGATGTACAGGCATTATTTTGGAAGCTGGTAATTGTGAGTTTTCCAACCACTTATGCTGGCATATGCTGGCTGATTTAGCAAAGCATAAGTGGACAGTGTAAAGCTGTCCAGACTCTTTTGTATAAAACTTCCATTTTGATTACTGGGAAAAAAACATAAATTAAGGGAGGCAGTGCAGCAGGGATGTATATGTTTAAGACTCCAGGCAAACAAAAGAAAATCTGCCAAAACTGAAATATTTATTTTCCCTATAAGACATTTTTTCAGAGAATGGGATTTTATTTCCCAGTCCTCTGTAATATATATACAGAGGAAAAGACGGAGCATGCAAACACGTGTAGAAGAATACTGAAAATCACTCTGACTTCAGTATTTCAAATTAGGAAGGAAGAAGAGTTAAGACAACAAAGCCATTTAGTGTGTATTTCCTGTAGAGAGAGGTGGCAGTGTTCAGGTGTCTGTGCCAGGCAAATCTACACTTTGCACCCTTAGAATCTGAGTCCTGGCTCCATTCCCGGTCTCTGCCTGTCTCCATCTTCTAACTGGTGGCAATTGACGTGGTGTTCTTGAGTGAAGCCAGCATTCAAGGCAGCAAACTTGATGTGGACTCGAGGGCTCAGAAAAGACCATTCCATGCACTGTGATCTTTCTTAAAACCTCCCTACAGATATTAGAACAAGATATATGCTTTAACACTGTGAAGCATTTGTCTACCTGTGTGGGTTTTTTTTTTTTTTACCTCATTTTCTTTTCTGGGTGCATGTGGTAAATGACAGATTGTCTCAGATAATATTCATGTGATACTCCAAAATAATTCTGCAGACATGGTAAAAGCTTTTAGAGACACTAAAACTGATTATCTCTTCTGTAGCACTTTTCATCTTCAAAGCACTTACCAACATTAACTAATTAATCCTCACAGCATCCCTCTGAGTTAGATATCATTGCCATTATACAAATGAAGGAATTGAAGCGAAACACTTTGTGTCTACCTCAAGATCACCAAGACGGTTGGTGACAGATGGAATTAGAATGCACAGACCTGTGTTTGCAGGCTCTTTGCTCAGACCACTGCACCATTTCTCTCTTGACGAATGTACATAGAGGTATTGGTAGTCTAACTATAGCTGAGGGCTGAGTTTGTTAATGAAATCTCGTTAGGAGTTGCTTTGATGGGAAACTCATTTGTGGTCAGACAGATTATTATCTTTTTCAAACCTTCTTTTGCAACTTTTCCCTGAACAGACAAGAGTGCAAGCACTAATGAATTGCCCCAGACGTGATGTACTTTGGTTGTAGCTATAGCTAATTGTAAAATGGTTTGAGTCTTTGCTAAGAATGTTATACTCTTTTGAAAATAAAGCTTGTGTTTCTTGGTAGTGCACTGAGAAACTGAAGTCAGCAGTAGCACTGAGTGTCTGAATCCATTGTACTCTCTATGGAATTTGTCAGTGTGCTAACATGTTGGGTATCCTAGATCATCATCTTGCTGACTTCAGCTGTACTAGATGAGTTCCTGGCTGCACTCAGTTACAGGGAAGCTCAAGGAAGAAAGAAGAGAACGTGGGTTCTCAAGCTGTTGTTTAGTGTAATGACAGTATTTTCCAATCAAATGACATAGACATTTTTTGCTGAAATTATCAAATTCTTGTGTAATTTTTCCCTCCCCCCTCCAGTCAGATATAATAGGCAGGTGCAACTCCATATTGTTTATGATGAGGCTTGTGAATATAGACAGTGGTGGGGAACAAGGAAGGTCTTCTGTGAAATTTTACAGGTTTTGTGAGTAATGATGTCAGAAATACTTGAACTGCATGAGGAGGATTACAGCATGTACTTTAAGGCAACTGCTGAAATGATGCTGGGCACAGGTTGATTACAAGCAAACACAAAAACAGCTACTAGAGAAAACATAATTAAAGGGTGCATTAGCAGTGATTGCTCAGACCTGTCTCGAAGTCCGCACAGAAAATCCTCCCATTTAGTAAGTGGAAGGGTCTCACTTTGCTAATTGTCAGACTCCAACATTGGCTAATGCTTTGGCAACCCTCAGTGAGAATATTCTGTCTTAAGGAGAAACTGCTATTTGAAGTAAAACTTGTTCAGTTGAGTAGAGGAAGTAAAAATGACACTTGGCAATCTTGGCAATCCTGTGCTCCCCACTGCTTACTGTGAGTGAGATAGCATCAAGGAGTTTTAAACTAGTGCAGCACAAGCTAAGTAGCCCACAGAATGCAGAAAGATCTAGAGAGTTGTACAACAAGATTCCATATTGGAATATATATAACATATATTATGTATATATATATATTATATATAGCTGGTGGTTTTTTTGTTTGTTCATTTGTCTCACACACAATTTAAATGACCAAATCAAAATACACACAGAAAAAAAATCAGATTTTCAGATTTCATTTTAAGGACCTAAAAGCATAAATTTATATTCAGAATTGTGAGTTAGCTGGGTTTTAGGAAGGCTTCACAGTGTTTCTGCTCCTTGCTTGTATGTTCATACACAGTCCTTCTACTGAGTTGAAGATGTATGCTTCTACATGCATGTTCTGTAATATTGGACAAAAACTGAAGAAGATACAATCTCCCATTACAAACTTGAATTGTTTTAGAACAGCAAAGAAAGAAAGGCTAGAAGAGATAAATTTAACTCTGATAGGTGGCCTTAAATTGAAAGAGTTGGATTGAAAGTTGAGTATATTTGAAATATAAATTTATCTTTGTACTTCTGGTGTTCACTGGATATAAGTACCAAAATAAAAAGAGTAATAGTGGGGTATGTGAAATACATGCCTTGCAATACATGCAAAAATGTGCCTTGCTTGGCTTAGTGCAACTGAACTTAAAATCTGTGCTTTTACTTTGTTGCTATTGCTGTATTGAAACGAACTACTCAGCAGAGCACCTTAAATTTCAAAATTCCATTGGACAGGTGTTGGGGGTTGATGATTTTCCACACGTCCTTTAGGAAGCTGTTTTTATCCCATCTGTGAGGCATAATTCTCTGATGAGCACTTTGCTTGCCAGCTGAGAAACTGTTTGCCAAGACAACAGCTATTTAGCTGTCTGTGAGGTGAAAGTACTGGGGCTGACGAAGAGATGCTGGAAATACCAGTACTGTGTTTTAGCTTTTTGTAGTTGCTGACTGAAGGTGGTCTCCAACAGGCATTGCTTTGCCTCTTAGTGAGTGCAGGAAGCTGCTCCAACAGGGGGCTGGAAGGAGTCTGGTGTTGTCAGTAAATAGTGCTCAAAGTTCAGCAGACAGGCTTTTAGAAAAATTAGAAAGTATAAAATTAATATTTAACCAGATTACTACATTTTGTCTGTTTCATTAATTTTTTATTAATTTATGAAAATGCTGTTGATGGAAATATTGACAGTGTTTGCTTTCTTTTTTTTATTTTGTTGATGTTGTGTGTTGTTTTTTTTTAATTCTTCTGGTAAATGGAAACTGATCTTTGTTACAAACAGAAACCATCTAACATGCCATATTGGGTAAATGCTCTAATAAGACAATAATTATTAGAGTATGATGCATTAATGTTTAATATTGTTCATAACTCAGCTTTAAGAGGTTCGTAACGGAGGTGAGAGAGGAATGCTGTCTTAAGTGTTTACGGTTATGTTAATATTAAGATATACTGTAGGAAAGAAAACAATTTTACGTTACCTTAGCCTTTCTGTTTGTGGAGGTTATTCTGTAGAAAGCGTTCTTCCAAATTTATTTTAATTAAGCAGTTCTGCTACTTCAGAGTGAAGTAGCAGAAGCAACTCGCCATTACTGTGAGCCCTTTGAGATCTTATTCACATCATTCTTAAAAGATGAGAATTCTAAATTCTTTTGACTTTGAACTCTGACTCCAAATTCTTGGGGAATAGGAAATCTGGAACCTTTACTCATTACAGGAACTTCAGTTGTTCCTTCTGCATCTCAAACAAATCCTAACACTTCTGTACTCTGTGGTTTGGCCTGTGCAGATAGATCTGATTCTCTTTAGGCAAAGTGCTTCTAAATAAGATGCTATCCTTTGAAAAGGAAGAGAAAGATGCTCAGGAAGTTTAGAGATGGTGCTTATTCAGACCGTAACTGAGTAAATACTTAGGAAGGAGGAAGAAAAGCAATAATTTATTGTGGAAATGAGTGAAATATACAGCATGGTAAGGTTTCATAAGCCTCTCTAGTCATGGACATATTCTGACTGCCGTCTATTTATTTGGTTTGTTTTTCAAGTCTGAAGGAGTTGGTTGATTATCGTCCTCTCCTTAGGAAGTCTTTATAGGAGACAAGAATTCTTTGTTGTGCATTAGAAATGAAAACATTTCTTAAAATTGGTGTTGTCATTTTGATGCTATATGATGACTACAAACATTCATATTTTCGGAGTATTTGTTGGCCCTCTTGTCAGAGTATCTGTATTCTTACAGCCTTCCCTTGGATCCGTTCTTCTGCTTTCAATGTTTGCTTTTTGCTCACTCTTTTCATATTTTTATCGTATCTTCTAATCACAACCTGAACCAGTAATATTTGAGTTGAGTATTTGAGATCAACAGTCAGATAGAAGTAGTACAAGTTCATGTATAGAGAATTGCTTCTAATACCAGCAGACTCTGAGCTTGATCAAACTTTCAGACTTACCAGTATTTTGTTTCTGGATTTAAGCATCTGTATGCATACTTTTAATACTGATACCCAATGTGTGAAACACATAACTGTTTATCACAGCCCAGCAGGCAGGATACAGGTATTTTCAAGCAGCAGTACTGTACCCTTATCTCAGTAGCGCTAATATCCCCTGCCAGAACAGAGATGATATATTGAAGCATCTGTAACCATGCAGGATCTCTGCATATGCCTTGAATTTAGCCTGCAGCATGTCTGTCATCCGTGGTGATCCTAATGTTGCGGCTGATGTTGCAAGAAGCAGAGCACTGATGCTGACTTGAAATCAGTACAGTCATTATGGATGTGTGATTTGTCCATTAAGCTGCACTGTCCTCTTTTCCACTTTCCCTCCTCCTTCCTTGTGCTCTGGCAAGTTTGCAAACATGAAACTTGGCTACTGGTTCATAGAGCGATGGGATGCAGTTTGCAGACTAGATAGCTAAATAGAATGGTAAGAACCAAAGCTTAATCCTAGTTAATGAAATAAGTTCCAGTCTGCCTCAGAAGTCTGTTGTGATGAATTTTTGGAAGCCTTTCTTTTCTTTATTTCACCGACTATATTAAATCTGACCCCATAATGTAGAATAAGGACAAGTTCAATACTGAAAATCGTTTTCTGTTTTATTATAAACAATATTTGCAATACTTCAATGCTTAATTATGCCACGATTGTGTAGAGTCCCAGTCTTTGCAGGGCAGTGACTTACTGAAGTTCTATCTTTAAATGATAAATGAAAAGGAAGTTATGCCTTCCAGCTGCATATAAAACAGAGTTTATTGCTCCCTGTGTCTGCGTTTTGTTCGCTGGATGGGTGAGGATGTGTGAAAGGAAGCTTAAAGGATGCATGTGTTACACTTCTTTTCTAACTTGTCTTTGTGTAGTTAAGTTATTTGGATACATTTCCAGTGCTGTTTAATCTCCTTGAAATAAATCTTCATGAAATTCAAAGGGGAAAACTATATGTTTGGGGTTAATCTTAGGATTTTACAACAGCCTTTAGATCAAATCAAAACTGTTGCTGTTGGTGAACTGTGGGTTGCTCTTGTTCGTGTGAGTCGCTCCATCACACACTCCAGCATGGCACTTTTGAAATGCAGAAATCTGTCACTTCTGAGATAAACCTGCTAATCCACCTTTCTCCTTAGCACATACTCTGTTCAGTGGGCAGATTTCTTACAAGGGTATTTTCTATCACTTTTGCCAGTGTTGCCTCGGTGTCATAAGCTGATGGCTTTAACTGGTGATTTTCTGTTTTTCAGACTCAACAGAGAAATCCAAACACCCCTCTGTGAAGTGTTTCTGGAGTTTATCCCCTGCTGAAAGTCTCCTCTAAGGTAATAGTTACAAATGTCAGCACGCGCATTATAAACAAAATTTCTGAAAAATGTTTCTTGCTCATTAAAGGAACTCGTGAATTCTATAGCCTGCATTATTTCTCAGTACCAGCAGCAATCTTTGCCAGTCTTGCTGGTAAATATCTATGCAAGCCTCTGTTCCTGTTAATTTTTGTTCATTTTTTAAAATCATAATTCCACTTCCTATGCTGTTCAAATTCTACAGTTTCAAATCTCTGCTTGTTATCTTTTCCTTTTTTTCTGGTTTCAGTACCTTGCTTGAATTTTTCTGTCCTTTCTGAGCAGTCCTGCTGACTAGTGCTTTTAGTTATTCTTTTTCTTTTATTTTTTTCTTCAACATCTGCTCAACCATTTACTTCTATATTAAGAATATTTTTTATGTCTATTGTGCGTATTGGCGCGCTAAAAAACTTGTTCATTTTAGCTCTGCAATAACACTCAGTCCGGATGCAGTACAGTCTGCTTGTTGTCCGTGTGACTTCCAGAACTTTTTTGTTGTAATGGTTACTTATGGTTCTTCATGGATTCTCTTGTGCATTGTATGTTAAAATTCTGTGGGTCGTGTCTGATGATGCATGTATATGCGTTTGTACACATATTTAATATACAGCATATGCCTGTATGTGTGCGCACACACATACACACTTGCAAGTTTTTTTACTGTGAATATAAGATACGAGTATATATTTGAAAACATAAAAATACCCTGCTTAAATATCTTTTTCAAGAGAGGACATTCTTGATGATGTTATGGTCCTTATAATCTATTGATTTTCTGAGCTGTAATGATGGCTCTGTGCTTTGCAGAATAGACAGCATCTGTTATATTGCTTCTGCTGTTGGGTATCTTTTATTAGGAATAAAATTAGGAATAGTAACAAAATTATTTGGGTAAATAAAAACAGGTATGTTATTCACAGTCCTTTGACTCCTTGTTGAAAATGAAAGACGCGATGCCTGATTACGTCTTCAGTGCTCCTTTTGATTACTATTACTGTTTAGGTGGAGGTATAGTAAGATGGTAAATTGCTGCCTATGTGTCACTATTTTTTCGTTCACTGATATAGGGAATTAATGGCAAGGGTTTTATTCTGATCCTGTGTGTTGCTCTGGTACTTTTCCCCTTCGATGTTCAGTGGTGTGTCTATGGCAGTGATCATTTTTGGAGAAATGAAAAAAATAAAAATAAATATATATATATATTACACATATGTATAATATATATATATTATATATAAAATATATATATTATAAATATGTTATATGGCACATGTTAAACTTGTGGCATGGGGCTTCGTTGATGGCTTCACATTATACTTTCAAGTCAGATGTATTGCAAGACCTTTTTCTGAGTTTTGAGATTTAATGTGGTAGCACTTAAAAATGCTGCATGCATAATTTCACCTTTTGCTTGGATTTTGGGTGACAAGTTCTGAAGGTTACAGCATTTCTTATATGTGCAGGATGTGTGAAACAGCCATCTGAGAACCCTCAGCATGTATTCAGTACAGACAGGCAAGACATGGAGTTAAAGGACTGATAACTTTGAGACACTGGTTGTTCTGGAAAATTTCCTGGGAGTCAACTTAAGAAGTTTACTTAACTTTAAGACAAATTAATCCATTTGTGAAGGGAAAAAATACATTCAGAAACCTGGAGAAACATAGAGGACAACTACAGCTTTCCATTCATTAGTGTACTTACATCGTCTGACTTTGTTGTTGTTACCATCTTCATCCGATCCTCTTTTAGCTTCTCTGGTCCCAAAGACTCTGGAATTTGTTACAGTAATAGACCAATACACCATAGCACATGAGCAAGTTATTGGATCTGATTTTTCCTTTTTTTTTTTTTTTTGGCAGCGACACCTGAAAGGTCATCAGTCTCTAAGCAGGCTTCAGATATTCAAGTGCACTTTTCAGCTATGAATTCATGTGTTGTGCATACATTAATTATTCATCACTGATAACTAGGGGAGAAAAAACATTTGAAATGTGACATTTTCTATCATAGGTCATGCTTTAAGTTGGATTAATTATATTAGTTTCTTCAATTAATCAGTAAGGCTGCTTGTGAGGACAACCATTTGGAATAAATAGTTCCAGTGATAAATTTTAACCAACAGCCTTCTTAAAAGGAAATAAATGCAGTTCAGAGGGTATGACCCAAACCACTGGGTTAGAGTTTATAACAGTGTTGCGCAGGTTGGTTTGTTGGTGGGCATTGTGCTCCTCAGTTTGGTTGTGGCTGTTTTCGTAGGGTTGAGTTTTGACTTTCTGCATTTAGACATGAGGAAAAACCTTTTCTCTCCGAGAGTGGTCAGGCACTGCAATGGCTGCTCAGGGAGCTGGAGGAGTCACCGTCCCTGGCAGCGTTCAAGAGGCATCTGGATGAGGAGCTGTGAGATCTGGTTTAGTGCTTGTGGTGGCAGTGGTAATGAGAAGATGGTTGGACTAGATGATCTTATAGGTCGTTTCCATAGGTCGTTTCTTGTGATTCTATGGTTCTATGATTCTGTGACTGGTCATGTTGGCAGTTCCCTACAACATCACAGTTATGCTTATGAAAAAGTTCAGCAATTTGAAGCTATGTTCTCTGCCTCGTTCGTGAGACTCACATGATTGAAGATCTCAGGGTTACAAAGCAGTCTTTGGCATTGGAATTGTTGCATCTTTTATATCTCTAAAGGTGTTGTGGAACTGATGCCTTAGGTTTGATCCCAGTTTATTTAGGGCCACAAGCAACCATAACCAATTGAAGAAGAGGCTGAGTAGGCAATTTCTTTACCCCTTATTAACAAAAGATTTCTATTGCTTCTGTCTTATTTTGCTGCCTCATATGACAAATAAAAGAAGGCTTCAAAATGCTTTATATATTAGTGGGCTTATTTTAAAATCTGGAGATGTATTGTTTTGGAAATGATTGCACAAGAGAAGAAAAGCAAATTTGAATGCAGACATTGATCTCAGTATCTGGAGGGGTTTATAAACCAAGATTTTGCCAGTTACGAAGAAAAAGCAATGCTGTTGTAATGGCTGGGTCCTGTGAAAACACTGGATAGAGAGAGTAATGAATTACTGGAATAACACTGACTTCCCACTGGCCGTTATTATTTGCTCAATAGCAGTGCTCAGATTTGCTTTCTTATATTCCAGATACATCAACTAGGCCAGTTAATTTTGTTCTATAGAAATCTTCAACTAACTGCACTTAGTTTCTCTAGTGAAGCATATTTTGTTTGAAAAGGTCTTCGTGTTCCACAACCACCCCCCTTACACACAAACCTTCTATTCGTGTTTACTTCTGACAATTTTTTGTTTTTAATTATTTCTCTTTGGCTCCTGCAAGCTTACTGCAGTTGGAGTAGGCACTCTCTTTCAAGAAATTTTCATGAGAGTACTTCACAGCCAGCTAGAAATATTTATAACCTTGAAGTTGTCTTTGATCCTAAATCAGCTTTTAATTGCCAATTTAGTAAAACTGGAAGAATGATCCTATCGTTTCCAGAATACAGAAGATATGAATGCTGACTCAGGGGGCTGCAGTTATTTTAAGGCTTCTATTACTAATTATAGCTAACTTATTAGCACATAGAAATTGCTGGCCTTCCTGAATACTTGCTTGTGTAGAATTTGTCAGCTAGTGGATTAATTTCCTGAATGCTTACATGGACCGTTGCACTACTGAAATAGTCATGGTGTTATTTATGTGAAATGTGGGGTCACTGAGTAAATTCCATTCCTTATTTATACATGACAAATAGGAAAACACTATGAATCCTGAGCTATCTGTGTAGTGTTGTAGAGAAAGTTAGATTCAATTTTGCATTTTTTCTTTCAGGATTGTGATGAGCCTTGACATTCTCATATGTACTGAATGTGATTTTTTTTTTAGTGGTGATGATTGGAATATGTAGAGTGATACTTCATGACCTTTGTAACCTCACTTGCAGTTTTGTGCTGAATACATCTAACAAATGTTTGAATTCCTGGGGAAAGTTATAATGCATAAAACTGTTGTATGAAAGACCTTCAACTCATTTTCTAGACACACTTTGCTATTATGATCTTCAAGAAATTTCTGTAAGGTCCTTGACAAACTAAAAAATACTGCATGTCAAGATGTTTTTTGCCAACATGATTCAATCTTTGTCCAAATATGCTTGTTTATAAAACCTTACAAAAGATAAAGTAGTGCAAACAAGTGATCAGCACCATCTATTTCACAGATATTTATTTTAGTTTTATTTTCAAGCCTTCTCTATGCTACAATTTCACAATATATTCTGAAACTGATATACTAGATACTGGAGATAAGGGACATGTTCAAATGCAATCAATTCCCAGTCCTCTCTGATTTGTTTTTTTGTTGTTGTTTTTTTTTTCTTTTTTTAAAGTGGGGAAACAAAATAGATCTTTCATTTATGTGCACTGTTTGCCTCATTCCTTGGACTCTGATATGAAAAGTAGACAAATGTTGAAATCATGCAGACATCTGTAAAATAAATGAAAGCGCGTTTCCCATTGAGGATAGAGGGGCTATAGAAGAGAAGATTGATCTCTAGCATGGAGGGCAAGAGCCCTGAATTAAGTGTCGAGCCCTATTATGTTCAGTTGCTGCTTGCTTTCTACGCAGTGCAACTTGCAGCCAGAGTAGAAACCTCTCATTTTGGAGAAGTTCATGAATTATATTTAAATCTCTTGTTTTGGATTACAAAATCAGTGCTTTGACTGGATCTGCTGATTAGCAAGTTGTATCAGTTCTTTATTTAGTAATAGATTATTTCTTTGTGCTATTTAATAATTGCCGAAACTTAGCTATTAAGTACTGTCAGATATCTTTCCTTTTGGAGACACAAACTTTTAATTTAGACAACTTATATTCCTGTTGCTAAGTAGACAGCAATAAATCTTATTACTTCCCCATTTGATTCATCTTTTCGTTGGATAAGAATAATGAAAATCTGAATTAAATAGTTTTCTCTCCTGTATTCAGTGTCAAATCCATCAGTCTGTCAATGTATTTAATAAAATGGGAAGAGGGACTTCCAGCATAGCTGCAGATAGTAGTTATTACTGGTTCTTAAGTGGACTTAGTAAGAAATGCATGGGTTGCTCTGAAAGTAATGCCTCCAACTTTTTTCTGTGGAAACTACATCAGACACTGGAACAAATTGTCAGCTGCAAAACACCATTTTTTAAACACAGTCGCCACCAGTAGTCACCATGCATTTGTGCCACTGATGAACGAGAGCCTGCATGCTGCACTCTTAAAAATCTGCGTAGCCATCTAGAACGTCTTTTACATCACTGTTACCACTGCTGAAAAACACCGCCTCGCTGTGCTCGCATCTGCTGTTGGGCATTTCTAAATGTTCAACAAGCATTGATGAATGCCATTGGGTGCTATGTTTTCTGCAAGAAGCAGTTCAGTTCTACAGCTTTGCTTCCTACACGCTTCCATGTCAGAATGCCCCTCTGCTCCCATCTGTCCCATGGCATCTCAGTGTAATGGTGGAAGGTTTAACCTCCTCCGCCATCCCACCAACGTCCCCCTCCGACACTGAGGACCAACTCAATAAAATAGGAGGCATTACTTTTGGAGCAGCTCTCATAGACTCTTTCTGACACCTATCCCAAAGTCTGCAGCGAGAGTTGAATTAAACATTGCCTTAACAGCTAGTGCTTATCACATTTATTTGGATACTCCATACTGTTCACTTTTCTCCCTGTAAGGTGTGCTTTTGCAATAGCGAGGTATCTTTTTGTGTCAGTAGCACAGGAACTGTGTGAATAGATCAAAGCTTGCATTTGCTTAATACTAGTCTCTGGTTTAAGTGTAAAGAGAAGAGGACTGAAGTAGCACATGAAAGCCCTGTAATAGCACTGTAATCTCTCAAGGCGTTAAACAGAATTGCCAGAATAAATCTTGTAAGAGCAAAGTGCAACAACAAAAAATACACACACACAAAAAAACAAAAAACAACAACAAAAAAACCCCACCAGAATTGTGCAGTGACTTTCTCTGAAGATGACTCACTAACTTTTAATGAAATGCCAGCGTAGGAGGAAAGGGTGGGTAGGGAAAATGAAATATTGAGGCAAGGTGTTAGAGCAGCACTTATTGCTTATCATGTGGAATTAGTGACTGTGCAATGTGTGCATTCTGTCTAGAGTACTGAAGGTAACCATTTTACACGTAGCATTTTGGTATGTACCTATTTAGTGAGACTGACTACAAGGCAAAAAAAAAAAAAAAATGAAGTTTGTCTGCATAGCAGCTGTGGATATTTTTGCGTGTTAGTGTACATTTGCACACGTGGGTGTGCATAGGTACGGAATTACGTGGACATGTATGTCTCAACATAATTGTAGTTTTCTGGTACTCAAAGAGAGTATGGGAGTTAAAGAAGGGAAAACATTATATATTTGTATAATATTTGAGATTATTTGCATTTTGTTTCTTTCTCTTATATGACATTGAATAATTTGGACATAATTTCCTTCATATGTTTAAAAAAAAATGTAATCACTCTGTACTAAACAAAGTAAACTCCTATTTTATAATTCCTTATTCTAAAATCTCCTATACATTGTTTAACTGCAAAGTTTGTCATGTTCTGTGTTCTTTAAAGACTGTTTACACATTCTTTGCTCACTTATCTATTTATAAGTATGGTTTCTACTGATGATGAAATAAAAAACCTGTTCCCTTTGCAATACTGCTATTTCTATTTGCATTGATAAAAGAATATTTCATGTTGTAATATCCTTCAGGTAATACAGAATGCTTCAGTTTCAGGTTGATACCCCAGACACTACAGGGTGATGTTGAATTTAGGTGTCTGAAAGCTGTAGATCATCACTGCTAAATAGTTATACCATGGGCAGGAAGAGATGAAAAAGTGAGAAACTGATGCATGACTAATGCTGCTGTATGCAAATTATCCTGTTGATGAGAGAAACTATAGAAACGAGGGAACACACCCCAAAGTTGTAGTGATGTCCTCGCTTTTCTTTGTGAGGGTCTTGTGATTTCTCCAAAGGATGCTGCATTGCAGGGCACAGGGGCTTTCAGAGGTGGCTCCTTGTAATCTATGAGGCCATGGCCTTAACAGATTAAATAGAACAATGAGTTTGTGTTGTCAGAGCAGTTCTGTCTAGAGGACAAAACATTTCATTTAGGAGGTAGATTGATGGTATTAGAGCTTTGAGTTGATTTACTTTGCACGCACAAATTTACTGTAAGTAGTTTTTTATTAAACCAACCACTGGATTATTAAAGGAATTATTCTGGAACAGATGAGTTGATTTAAAAGAAGAGTAAAGGATCAAAAACCTCAGAATTTACTGATAAATTCCATCCCTGCCTCTCCTTTGCTCAGAAACAAAACATCATCTTTTTGTTTGATTGTTTGTTTTTTTTTTTAACCTATCCTCTAACAGAAGGGCTGAAAGTAGATAATCTTGTCCCTATGCTAACCTAGAACACCAAAAGATAACTGAATAATAATGAATTCAAGTAATTATTGAGGTAGAAGGATACATAATCTCTTAGTTGTTTTTGGTTTTTTTTTTGTTTTTTTTTTTAATGCTTTTGAAAAATGGAACAAATAAATGGCATAAATTACTTGTGGTCCCGTGAGCTGTTGTAGCTACACGGTTCTTCAGAACAGTCAGAGAAATATGTTATGAAAATGTGCATCTTTTCACAAATGCATTTCTTCATTCTATGAGATTACCTAAGTGTTTAAATGAACAGTTTATACAGAGAGCCTTTTCTCTTTTCTTTTTCTTTCTTCTTGTCTTTTCTCTACCCCGCGATGCTCAGCAGGTGTTCACATGTTTTTGTTTTTTCACTTCAAGCTATCAGTGTGAAGGAATACCAATAAATGTGTTAAGTTTAGATAATCCAAAATTCCCTTTGCTCAGCTTCATGTTTTATAGTTATCTGTGTGGGTCAGAAATCTATAGCGGTGTGTTCATCTTCCACCCAAATCTATTCACCAAGCATCAAAACTCATCAGTGAGATGGAATAATGCCATTTAATTAGTCTTTGATATACAGTTTAATTAGGCCTTAATAAGGGGTAGTGCATCCTAAAATCAATTATCTTGCTCTTCTTAATAAGAGCAACTAATTAGTAGGTAAATCGCCACAGTTCTCCTTTTATCCTACAGTTTTCACAGTCCTGCGGAGGAGATTAGGCCGAGGAAATTACTTCCCAATAGCTCAGAGAAATTTCGAGGTATATCTCAGAAGGTGCTCTGCCAAACACTCCGTGGTACATAAAGAAAGAAAATGGAAGAAGCCTTACTTCTACGCTTAATTTCTTGATCATTTTGCCCAAATTGCAGATGTGAAGTCACCTATGTGACAAAAGCAGAACCAAGGTGCTGCCCTGCCTGCTGCGCACCCTGCCTGCTGCACTCCCCGCCCCAGTGCTGTGCCTGTGCATGGCTTCGTTTCAGTGCAGCAGTCAGTAGCCCAAATACCTATTTCATGGAAATTGGTGCAGCTAGGAACGAAGGATGGATTATGGGCTTTAAGAACATTATTTACAAAATATGACTCTATGTGGAAAAAATGTTTTAGATTACAAATGCCAAAAAGGAAGGAGGGGAGAAGGGAAGTCCAACTTCATATGAGAAAGAACACAGTGGCTCTCCATAGCTGCTGAAAATCACGCATTGGTGAAACAATGTATTCTTTTGATATCCTTTCCTGATTCAAATGTTTATCTCAGTAATTTCATTAATGATCTTAACAATACCAGGAAGCTGAGAGAAGTAGTACTGCTATTTGACTTTTAACTGGTGTGGGACAGGCAATTACAGTAGTGAATATCTGAACCTCCAGACAGCATCATTTACTGCGTGTCTGATGTTACATTAGTGGTCTTGGTGTTTATCTTAAGCAGAAGATAACCCGCTGCACTATTTGACTCTACTGCATGTTCTCTGTCTGTGTGTCCTGTTAGAATGTGCAAAAAATCTTTATAGATCCTAATACAACCCACATGCCACAGCATCTTGTGCTTTGTGCACACATGGAAGCAAGCAGATCTCTGACATCCATGTGAAATTACTGAGTACTTAAAGACATTCAGTAACAATTAAAAGAAAATGAAAAGACCCAAACCAACAAAAACCTGTTTAACGCACACTGTGTTTTAGGTTTGTCTTGATCCTATTGTGCTTAATGTGGTGAATTCTCAAGTCTGACTGTTCCTTTCTATTTCTTTTAAACATCTCATCCTTGCAAAGTTAGCAGGGGATGAAATTTCATACCTGTGAAAATGAGAATGTATTGAATTCTATCTGAGAAAACAGGCAAGATTGAACATAATTGATATTTTTGAACAGTGATTCAGTTAGATTTCAGATCAGTGAAATGGTTACCTTGTTTCCTTCAGCCTATTACTGCCCTGCTGCCACTGCACCAAAGCCTAAGTCACTGGGCATTGAGGTACAACCCCGCAGGACTTCAAGCATATGAAACTACTTTAAAAATAATAATAATAATAATAATAATAATATAGCCTTTCTGTTATTAATGTTAAAACCTATTGTGTTTTTTTGCTGTTGTTTTGTTTGTTTGTTTGTTTGTTTGAAGTAGTTAACAAGCCAACCTGCCTGTAGCGGAAAACGTGGTCACTGTAATACCATCAGTACATTTTTATTTCTATCAGACCTCTTAAATGTCAGGTTACTACAAGCAAGCTTGGATGAACTACAGGCAGGCTGGCTGTAAAATTGGCCGATCTGTATGCAGTTAAAGGAAGTTGCCTTGTTTTGTTTTTCCTTCATGAAGAAGAGCAGAAGAGAAATTGTAACAGTGCCTTCTATCTCTGCCAAAGAGCATGGTAGCCTGGATTGAGTCATTGGACAGGAGGAAATTCATCTCCTGTGCCTTCATACTTTATCCTTTATTTGATAATGTTTATTCTGTGGCCTTCTCTGATGTGGGGTGTGTTTTCCACGCAATATCCATAAATTATATATAGTGATCATCGATGCATATTTTATTTAAAACTGAAAAAAAACTGGCAAACTGTACTCAATGTCAGTGAATTAACAGTTGAGCAGGTCTGTTCAATTCTGTCATCTTGTCTTCTCAGAGGAGCTTGGACATTCTTATGCTGTCATCTTGCTGTGGTTATATCACGATTTACATCTGTAGCTTGTAAACAGCAGTAATGCAAGCAGTTTGACAAGTGGCACTTTTGCTAGTAAACAAATCAGCAGTGCACTCAGAGTGATTAACAAGGATTGCTAGCATTTGAGATGGGGTCAGTGCCTGAAACACAGCTTGCCCTAAGCAGCCCTTCCAGTTTAGGATGTACCAATTAGGGGAAAAAAAAAAATAAAATTAAATGAGCTTCCAGCTTCAGTTGCAATACTTGCATAAGAACTACTAGTTTTTATGAAATTTTTGATGGCATCTGATCTTGCATTCTGTGGGTATTATCATTCCGAAGACTGACCGAAAAAATACAAAGTGTAGAGCAAGATTTTTGTTGTTGTTCTTTGGATGAGTAAAGGAAAGAAGCGTCAGGTCAAGAATCAAACTTTATCTGTGGTTACAACTAAAATTTAGCAGTCATGTCAGAAGCAGAAGATGGAAGAACAGTAGTCTTTCAAATTCTGTGATAGTTCTGGTTGTGTCTATTCATATTGTTCTTTGATTATTTGTTAAGTAGATTTGCTCAAAAAGTAATGCATCAAGGCTTCCACATGACTTATATGCAGTTATCTTGAAGTAATGTTTCAGAGCCTCAACACTGATGTTAGAAGTGTATTTGAGAGCAGTGCTTTGGCTTGAAGGAGCATTTAGAAGCTGAAGAAAAATGAAATTTGAATCATTAGAATAAAATCACCCTGAACTCAGGTTCAAATGATTACAGCTGTAATGACCCATGGAGTTGCTTATCGTGAACTGTTCAGAATCCCACTCTTAACCTTATTACAATTCAAATTAAACTGTTATTTTAAACTACCAGACCTCTTTGCAGGGAGAGACCGATGTCTTGACTGTTATCCTCTATGACTGTTCAGTCGTGCATCGATGCAAAGCAAGTATAAAACACGACCAAAGGAAAAAGATGATTCAATTATTTAAGATTAACTTTGCATTGATACAAAGGACTACACAGGGTAACTGGTGATGCAAATGAGCTATAGGGTGACTGAACTTTGCTCTTTAATATTAATGAGGAGTTGTTAGTTTCTCTAGAAAACTGCTTTGTTACATACCTGTATGATTTTTCTGTTTCCTATCTTCTCTTTATTGTCAATGGTCTGTGCTGATGTAAAGGCTAAGATCAGAACCCTGAGATGCAGCAGGTTGAATGGTTTTACTTATACATCTCATCAGCAGGAATTTGATTCCTGTCCTTCTCTTCTTTGAGGCTAAGCCTTCTAGTCTCTCCAGGATTCAGGAGAAAAGCAAAAATGTCAGCAGCTGGACAACAAATCATAAATTTATCGTGCCTTTCAAATTTAATTTAACATAATAATTTAACCTTGTCTCACTTGAAATACCAGTAAGTTTGGTATTTCTTTTCATATGGACTTCAGCTTACTTCGTGCACTGATAGATGTTTTAAAATATTCCCTACTCCATTGGCTGTTAATCATTTTATGTTCCAGTCTGGGTGCATTGAGTAAACAGAATCCTATAAATGCAGTCACTGATAAAAAACTTACTTATCCTGTTTCTTCCTTGCTACCACAAGTATTTCATTCCATGTTTTCTATCACTTCTTGCTGTCCCTGCATTTTGTCTTTTTCTTTGTTTGTTCTCTTCATTTTCAGCTTTTGCTTCTTAATTTGTCTCTCATTTTACATCTCCCTGCTCAAAACAAACCCCATTACAACTGAAAGATGAAACAAAGTCTTTCTTCCTTCTCTCTTTGCTTTTTTGCACTATGCATGGGGATTTTCCCTTCTCCAGAGGCAAAGCTTGTTACAGCTCCAGCCCAGGGTAGAATGTAACAGTTTACAGCAAAATTCCAAACTCTTCTCAGCTTTTGTGGCTCTTGCTATGGAGACAGCAAGCTTAGCAATATACTGAGTATAGTTAAAACAATCTGCTGCCTGCTGCTCTTGCTAAAGCTTCCTTGTGCTGGGGGGGAGACTGGGTTGCCAGGATGGAGGATGGCACAGAGCAAAGCTGGGAATGTATGTAGATGATGGCTTCAAATTATTGGGTTCGTTTTCAGCTCTCAACAGCCTTCTTTCCTACACAAGTGAGTGCTTTACCTATGACTACAGCAGTCTTCAAGCTGGATGAATGTGTAAATAGTAATTGACTTATCTTGACCCATTGTTCCATTTCAGAAACAGGTTATTTAACAAATGAATGTCAAATGCTTTCCCATGATTTATGAATTGTACTGCTACTGCACGGGAAGTGTTATGACTTTGAAGTTAGAGATTAATAACAGAGGCTTTGTATTTATGTTACCATCCCTTATAGCCATGATTAGTTGTGGTTGAATACCACTCAGTCACATGGGAATCTTACACCAGATTACATCTTTCCTTTCCTGTACAAGCCAGTTTTTATACTGAACGGTGTACCATGGAGAGGGGGAATACACATACCCCAACTATTGACAGGCTAAAAGCCACTGTCATGGCAAAGATCTTTTTAACTTCTCTGTACATAGCTGAACTCATCAAGTAACTTTTCCAGTCTTCCATTTCTGATGACTCTGAATCTCTCTTTGCTGAGACTCATTCTCTCTTTCTTGCCTACATCATTTTGTGGGAATTTTGGTGAGAAGGAATCTTTCATAGCTGTGAATCAGCTTGGCGCAGTTCTTCTGAGTGACCAAGTACCATTATCTTTTCCTATTCCAGTGATCTTTAGACTGTCATTGTATTTGAAGAAGCTAATCTCCTCAAGGGAAATTATAGTCTCATAAGGCTCATTTTGGTCTTCTTAAGAAATCAAAAGGCCCACACAGTCTTCCCATTTTTGGCTACCCAATTTTCTGTTCACAGCTGCATGTGAATTTTTTCTGTGTATTTTTTGCTGGTACTTAGTATCAAGCCACTGAATGAAAATCTGCTTTTGTACCACCATTTTAATTTCTTTGTATGTTTCTTCAACAATTTTCCTGTAAGCTGTCATAATAGTTAAAGTCTGCAAACGTTACTTCAGTAGATGGGGCCTCCTTTGAGGAACATGATTGCCCTAAAATGTTCCCCTTTTTGTGCAAGCACTGTAGTATTGGATTATACACAACCATGGTGTGGATAGAAGAGGCTAAATATTCTCAGCATGATCACTGTCCATGGAGTGAGGGGAGATGCCTGCATTCATTAGTCAAGTTTCCTCTAATGGTTTTTTTCCACATAACAATTTGCAGGAAATAAATACATTAAAATTCATAAGCAAGTGCATTATTATAAATAATTATTCTATAAATATGGTACTTGCTAAAGTGATCAAGCATTTATGTATGGATATATAAAAGATTACATTAGTTCTGGTGAAAAATCAGTTCCTATTTATCAAAATCAAGGAACCGCCCTTAGTAACATGAGAACTACCAGTATTTTTCAAAATATCCATGTGACTGAGTAGCTTCCCTACAGTGGGGTGCAATTAATTTCATTTCTCTTAGTAATTTGTGGTCTTAAAATTTAATCATCAGATGGGAAATGTATATTTATTGATGTTACTTTAAAACCACTTAAAAATACAGGTGTGTGGTATTGTGGAGTCAGTAACAGATGTTATTGGCAACTAGCTTCTCTCATTTCCCCTCTACCCTGTGGAGTAACTTGGCTCCAGAGATTTTCTTATGAAGTAGGAAAGCTATAGAGTGTAAAACCTGTGATGGAGACAGGACTATGTTGACCAGGGATGGGATACTGTTTAATGCATCATAGTAATGAAAGTAAAAATAAATAATTCTACTTGTACCTCCCCATTAGCTCTAATTAAAGCATTGACTTTAATTCATTTGAATAAAATTTGGTTTTAAATATGTAAAACTTCTTAAGCAGCCTAGTAAAGATGTGCCTATGAAAAAGAGAAGAAAGTATTACAGAGAAGTTCATTAGATGATTTTTAGGATCTTGAGGAATTGTTCAGCAATTGAGAAAGTATTGCCTTGTACTTGTCATCAGTAGATTTGATGGAAAGATCACTGGGGAAAAATGAACATTTATACAATTGAGAAGGAAATTAGTGTTAAGAAATAGTATTCAGAGACCTTGAGGTTATAAAGGGAAAACTAGCTGGATGATAACCTGAAATATGACTGCAAAAGTGGTCAGTATTACCATAAGAATCATGTACCAAGTCATCTCAGTTTTGAACGTAGGGGACTCCTTCAATAAAATGCAAGCAATGATAAATTCAAGATACTGTGTTACTGATAAGTCTGATTGTAATCTGCTTAGAGAAAAGAAAGATAAATGATAAGGGAGCTAGATAATAAATTTCTAAATAATAGAAATGCTCAACAAACACTAAGGGAAATAGCAGTGTTTTGTAGACATAACGGAACATATTTTTCATCTGCTCGCCTCTTTTGTAACAAGGGCTTTGACAGTTCTGTTGCATGACCAAGATGTTAAAGGCCACATTGTTTGTTTGTTTTTATAAGTGGCATTGCACTGCTTAAGAACGTGACACAGACAATGCCTGAAGATTTTTTCTATGGAACAAAAGCAAAAATCACAGTTATGGCAATTTAGATTATACACATGCATACCAATTTTATATTTACACATAAAAATTAAAGTAGTGACCATTCTTCTATTCAGACATGTACCTTGTGACCTTGGTTGAAAACTGTATTCTTCAGCACACAAGGCAATGGAAACAAGCCCTTAAATTTAAAAAAAAAAAAAAAAAAAAAAATCTGGAAAGTTATAAGTATTTTACCATGAGTGTTTCTTGTCTCCTGATAAAGGCATCGACTGTTAAGTACAGCAGAATTAGTGGTTGCCTATCAAAGACAAAATATTTATGTTATCCTTTCTCAGCAATTTCATGAAAGTAGCATAGATTTTTCTATGCTTCTAACAATATTTAATCCCTTTTGGCATTGTCTCTGGTAACTTGGTGGGTATTTTGACATGACTTTAATAGAAATAAAATGGTGTCTGTTGGACTCTTGTTTATCGTGTCACATGTTTGGCACAGAGTTTGAGTTGCCTTGCATTATCAATTATACTCATTAAAATGTAGCAATAGTAAGGGGGAAGTATTTTCAGAAGAGGGTTTAGCTTCAGTTGAAGTCCTGTAAGCTGTTAGGTAAATCAAAACAACATAGAAACTCTGGAAACATGGGACATGTAGCCATAAATTGAAGTATTCTTGATTATGGGAATGTGTAAATTAATTTGGCAGAGAAGTTATGATGAATATGTCTGCCCATTTTAGAAGCTGTCCAAACGAGCTCCAACTCAACAGTTTCAGGACCAATTGATTAGAAAGTATGCACACATCAGAAATTAAGGTGGTAGTTGTGTTTGTATGGTTATGTGAGAACAAGGGAACCATATGTGATGTTCTAAACATGAAGTAGGTCTTAGAGTTTGGAAAAGCATTAATATGAAGAGGAAGTATTTCTCCCAGAATATTTTGCTGCAGCAAGAGAAAAAAAAAAAATAAATCTATGTAACTTGAAAATATCTGCAGAAGCCAACACACTTGCTGCGTTTTTCAATTTGAAAATTGAATGCTTCTGAAAAGCAAAAATAAATAAAAATGTAGGAAAAGGAAAGAATGGAAATCCTTATTATGTAAACTCTTGTAAGTTTGTCATACTTTTTTTTAAAATTTATCATACAATAAGCAAATGGGCATAGGTTTGACCACCGCTTTCTAAAGCGGTGTGTAAAGTTGTTCGATTAAATACTAAGCAGAATGCTTCATAGAAATTGTTCCAGAGATGGCTGCTGCTTTCTAGAAGTCTTGCTCAAGACAAGATTGTCATATATAAAATAGCTTCTTTGTTCTTTATAGTACTCTTTGTCAAGTTTAATCAGAAGTTACCAAGACAGGAAAATAACCTTTGCTCTTGTACCATTCCTTTATGAACAAGCTTTGTCCAGACTGTGATTTTTTTTTTTTTTTTTAAATGTGAATTTTGGCAGTGTAGAAGAAATCATGGCAGCAAACAGTAGAAATAAGTCCTAACAGTATGTAATGGCTTCAGTCTGTATCTTTGAAATTTTAATTTGTTGAATATGTTGAAACATTAACGCTCCCGTTTTGATTTTTCTTCTCCCACCTGGTATTTTCATGTATCTTTGGTGGTGCTTCAATGGCATTTTCTTGCAATATTCATCTTAGCCCAAATGAATGAGACATTTATTCTCTCAGCGCTCCTCCTTCTTCTTTCTTACCACTTTTCACTTACCACTTTTTTGCTCAGATCTGTGAGCTAGCAGCTATTTTGGCCTCTTCCATTTTTTGTGTAGTAGAATCTCACAATCTCCCTCAACAAAATGTGTATCTGCTTTGCTTTCTTCACTGCCCATTTCTCCAACTGATAGAGAATTTACTTTGGTCAAAGCTCACAGATGTAATGTAGACGAAGGGCATTCTCAGCTCTTTCTGATACTTTTGCAAGTTTAAAGATACAAGTAGCAAGAAGAAGCAGTTGCCTGCTTACTGAAATGCACTATATTCTGTGACTGGAAACATTACAGGATAGAAAATTGTCCTGAGAATGAACTTCTGTACCTCCTTTACATGTTGGTTGAATTATTTAATTTTTTTTTTTTTTCAATTTGGACATTAAGCCCCTGGGGAAAAAAAAAAAAAAAAAAAAAAAAAAAAGAGTAAATAGATCAATTCTGACTGATTATTTGAATGTCTATCATAATGACTAAAAATTGTTGCAGATTGAAATGAGGATCCAAATCACTTTAAGCATTTTTCAACAAAAGCAGAGGAATAGGAATGACTGCACTCAAGTGTCATTCACCAAAACTGCTTTAATCTACTGGTTTGAGGGACTGTGGGATCAGGAAAGAAAAAGCCCTGAGAACAGCAACTTTCTATCTTCATTGACCTGTAGGAGCTCTAATTTTAAAAATAAATAAATAAATGAATTCAGGGACTCAATGAGTTTAAAACACCTTTTATTTTCTACAAAATTTCATGTACTATGTCCAGTTGGATTACTTTTTGGAAAAGGTAGGGATGAGATGGATGGATCTCAAACAAGTAAGTTATAGATAATAACTGTGAAAGAAAGCAGAGACAGTTTGAATTTGTGATCAGCAATCCTATTGCTCCATAGTTTCTTTGGGTTTTTGGATTGCGTGTATACAAATTGCCTACCATCTTTAGCATCAAGCCCAAGTGGCTTTAAACAATATTTTAGATAATCTACTAGGTATTTCTTTCTTTTTTTTTCTTTTTTTTTTTTTTTTTTAAAGAAACCAATTATGCTAGAAATTAATAATTTAAAATTATAAATAGAATAAAGAAGAAAACATGAATATTATATCCTACAGCTACATTTTTCAGCATGGCGTGCAGGGAATTAGGTGCAAAAATCCCATTTATGTTAATGGATCTTGCGTGTCTAATTCCTCTTACACTGCAGCGTAAATTTACCCCCTGGTGTCTTTGATGGTACAGAGGACCAGCACAGAAGGGGAAAAGAGTGAGTGATTTATTTGATGATCTGTCAATCATAATGGCAACCAGAGAAAATTGTGAAGCTGATTTTAACCTCTGTAGAAACAGCTAGTTAGACCATATGCTTTTTTTCTCTTGCCAGATGTCATCATTCATCAATTTCTCATTAAGAAAATGGCATGCTAAAACTGAAGTTTTCTTAAAGACTACAGAAAAATCAAACTGTGAAAAGCATGATGAGGCAGCTTTTTTCATAAGGGCAACTACTGTATGCTCTTCAAGTTTTACAACTCAAGTCTGGACTGGAGTGCTTAAACCTGTTGCTTTCTAGTTTTTTGTTAACAAATAAACAAACATAAAAAAAGAAAAAAAAGAAAACAAACAAACAAAGACCTTCCCATATCTACAGTGTTCTCAAAATTTGAGGTCATTAAAAATTTTTTATGCTTTTATGTCTCCTTTGCAATTGCATTTTTCAGCATCCTGTGTATTCCCTGGTACCTCTAATGTCCCGTAACAATCAGAGTAGTCTGCCCTTCCAGTGTACTGTCCAAAGGGGCTTTTTCTTAGAGCTGGAGGTCATACATATCTACTTAAACTCATTCAACCTATACAGACTATAAGGGCTTTTCTGGCTGCTGTTGTGTACTTGATGTTCAAAAACAAACTAGCCTCCAAAGAAATCCCTGACAGGTAATGAAAATGTTACCATCAGAGTAAGGCAGTTTTTGTTCTTATTTTCTTGAAGACTGTCAGGAGTCAGTGTACAAAGAAAGCTTTTTAGCAAAGGAAGTTGTCATTTCTGTTACTACACTGATTACATTTAAATGACTTTTTGGTTTTTTTGTTTTTTTTTTCTCCACCTTTTCCTCCCACTGTCCTGATATGTGCTTAAAAACATCCTGGAGAACCACATAATAATATCAATTTTAAATTCCTTCCTTCTTGTATATATAACACAAATATGTTGTAGCTGTTTGGTAGGCTGCCATTAAACAGCTGTTTTATTATTAATATTTTATTGCCTTACGTTTTCCAAGATATTTTGACACTTGCTATTATTTCAAATGCAGCTTTTCTTGGAGTTCTTAATGGTTTCTGAATATCTCTAGACGGTTTCAAGATCTTAAGGCTGTCACAACATTTTAAGTAGGCAAATCAGCTAACAGTAGTTTCAAGAAAGATAATTTCCTTTGCACGACTTCAATCTGCATCATTTTGCATGACTTATTAACAGGAACTGACTCATTGATAAACAAGGCATACAGCTTATAGAATGGAGGATGTTTCAGGGTAAATGTCTTCAAAAAGCTAAGTGCTTATCAACATTCTGAGTTTCCTTTGGCTGACAGACGGTTGAAAATTTGCAGAGGCTGCTTGTGGTTAAGATTTTAGTGAAAGCTTTTCACAGGTATTTCACAGTTTATACGTATATAAAGTATTTAACTTTACAGCTGTCAGACCCAATACTTTCAGCCTCACCCAGTAGTTCAGATCTAAATTTCTAAATATGGTGTATTATATATTTCTAAATATTATATATATAGCAACTGGAATTGTTTTAACACTCTAATTTTCTCTTTTCATTTACTCCTTCCGTTCCTGGGTGTGGGTGGGACATTGAAGGTCAGAGTAATGATGAAAGTGAAGAGTTACAACTCGTTATTCATATGGCCTAGTACTGTGGATCTGCTTAAAAACGTAGACTGTCATTTCATTGCATTGTGGTTCACCTCATCTCTTTTCTCCTGGTAACACCTGTCCTAAGTTTAAGAGATGGAACAGCCTGCCAGTCTCCCTTTGCTAATGACTGCTGATCATTCCAAAATGTGTGGTGATTAGCTTGCTGATAGGAAGTACAATTGCAGAGCAGAATGCCAAATTCTGTTTATTTAAGAACTCCTGTTAGGCAAAAGAACTGTTCTGGAGGTGAAAAGATTAGTGTTCTACCTATAAAAGCAGGCCTCAGTTCAATATATAAATTATACTACCATAAATTATACAGCTAGTTAAGACTGAACAGTTTTCCCGTCTTTTCACTACTAAAACAAAAGTTAGCAAGAATTATCACTGTTCCTTTCTATCTGAGTTTTTTGTCATGCACTGTAACAGTGATTTCTGAAGTGAAACTGGCACTTCACTTCTTAGCAGATGGTGGCTGTTTTGAACAGTCATACAGAGCTTTCTGTCCTAATTCTGTGCTTGAGAGCTTTCATGAAAATCAGCAAAAAAGCTGCCAGTGTACTTAGAAGCAATTAAGAAGCAAGAAGTCAATGCTAAATCTCCGTCTTTTTCAGGTAGAACTCAATATTAACTTCAAAGACTGTGCCAGAGTAAACTCTTTAGGATCAAACTTACAGCAAATAAATATTTTGATATTTAAATTTCTTTGGGTATCTGTTATATGGTCTTGTACCAAGGAGGCTGCTCTCTTCTCACAAAATAAGATTTATCAGGAGGACTTTGAAGTTTAAAAAAATGTGAATGAATGCATTTGACTTTTTAAATATTTGGGAATTTAACAGGACACAAAGTGCTTTGTGATGACACTGAATAGAGGGTCTTTTTTTCATACATATGCATTATAAGAACACACACAGAGTCTACTCTTTCATTGCTCTCTGGGTACTCTGTTCTACCTCACCAACACAGAAAAGATTCTCAGTATTTTGTACAAGGGAAGTTGTTTGTTGCTTTATTTTTGTTGTAGTTACAAAACTTCTCTGCAAGCCCCAGAGTAGAAAATTGTCTTTAAAGAGAAGAAGAGTGATTAAGATACTGCAGCATTTAATAATCTGCAGTGCCAGAATAGCCCCTTACATCTGGCAGTAGTTGCATCCTAGAGGCAGCAGAGTGGGCCAGGCTGATTTGAAACCGACCTGGGTTCCTGATCTGGAGTTCAGAAAAACTGAGGACTCGAGTGTGTGCTGCTGAAGAAATGTAGTAAGAAGAAGAGTAGTAATATCTCTTATATTCACTGAAAATGGGAATCATAAAACTCATGTATATAACAAAAATTTATCTATGTGTGTATATATGTATATATTTCACAGAGGTATTTTTCTGTTCCATAACTAGTTACAGTGATTTCTTATCAGGAAACCATTTTAGCCTGAGTTTATTAAAGAGTCATATCTAGCAGGGGCTGAGCTCTCTTTCTATAATGGCAGAGAACATACAAACAACTTTTTGGCTGACAAATAGTATTATTGGAATGAGTATATGGATGTATTTAAGTGCCAGCATTTTGCTGAATGAACACTGGCAGGTAAAAGAGTCTTGAGTCTGTAAGGCAGAAATGAAACTGGAAATGTTGTTCCCCAAAATTTAATAGTTAAAATTGGTCCAGCATCTTAAATGCATTCCCCTGCACCTTTCCCAACTTACTATACTGTGAAAACAAGATGGCATCCAATGGCTCACTTTTCTACTGTTCCCTAGATTCCCTTTTGAGCATGCCCTTTTGAGCATGACAAAACACACATATTTCTAAAATATAAAGATGAACCCAGTGAAGTGCATTACAATGAACAGAGAAAAGCTTCAGCATACAGATTTGCACTTGGATGTTCAGAAGGTACTTAAGAGCTTCAGTGCACTGCAGAATCAGTTACAGAGTTCTCAGCAGTGGCACTAGATTGGTGTCATTGCCCAAAGGCAACTTTGGCAGGAACAGCACAAAACTGAACTGTACAAAGAGCAGAAGATGGTCTTTATCTATTGGCCTATTTAGGCTTTTGATTCAGCGTATGACATATCATGGGATTCTGTTGTGCTCTTGTTACCATGCTGCTTTGCTGGTAAACCAGCTGTTTATCTGCCTTAAAATAACTGTCTCATGTTTGTTTCCTGCCCCTGCATTTTAACACTTGTCCTGGCTGCAGCTGGGATGGAGTTGATTTCTCCTTCATAGTGTCTGGTCTGATGCTGTGTTTTGGCTTTAGGAAAAAAACAATGTTGATAACAGAGATGTTGTAGTTGCTGAGCAGTGCTGTTCAGAGCCAAGGACACTGCAGTTTCTCATCCTCTGTCCTGCTAATGAGGGGGGCTAAAAGGGCATGAGGAGTTGGGAGGGGATAGAAATCAGGATGGCTGACCTAAACATTGTATTTTACAGGCAAGTGGAATGTCTGTAGTCTTTTTAATCCTTAAGCATTTTAATCAAGTAATTATTTAATTGCAGTATACAAGAAGAGAAGAAAGGAAAATAAACTAAATTTACTTAAAAGCAGTGAGACAGGCTAATAGGAGCTTTAACTAGGCTTTAATAATCAATTTATAGAAATAGCACACTAGCTCAATGTAATAATTGTATTAGTCTACCAGCTTCCCCATTTCTAAGGAGTTCAGCCCAGCGTTGATGTTCAGGTCAGTGCTTCATTTTGGTGTTGAGTGGTAATAATCTGAAATGTGATGTAGTTTCCTTTGTTCTCAGAAGCAGGAATGGAGGAGGCTTCCAATGGCCACTTAGAAAACAGATTAAAGAAAAGTTGAAGTTTGGGTAGCTTGCTGGTTTAATTTAAGAACAAAGACTTCCGTTAATCAGGTTTGTTCTATGTTACATGCTTAGATGAATTGAAGATTCATTTGGATTTGATTCTGAGAAATGTATAAATAAATTACCTCATTAGAACAGTTTAATCAATTAAAATATTTTAGTTTTTTCTTTTGCTAGTACAAGGTGTGCAGAGCAGTTAAGCATCTCATGTACATGTATATACACAAGTCTATTTAACGAAGAACAGCAAACTTTAAGTACTGTTGCATCTTTTTAAAGTCTCATTCATTCTAGTTGCTCACCGTGCCCCACACATAGAAGTATCTAGTTTTTACATGGAGATTAAAGCAGAATCAATACAAAGCAAATAGAATAGCCATTTTCATCTTTTATCCTGAGTCTTTTTCGTTCTACACTATTTCCAGTGAATGGTTTCTGAAATTACGTTCTTGAAAGCAAGAGTGATTTTTCCTCGTATTCTTTTCTGAAGTCCATTGTTCTCAGAAGGTAGAGGATTCAGAGTGCTATGAAAGAAAATACCACACCACAACTTGTACCTAGGGATAATAAACTTTTTTTTTTTTTTTTTTTTTTTTCCTTTTAATGCATTTTAGTTAAAGATACTGGGGCATAGAGCATAAAGATTACTTCATTTTCTATTGTTAGTGCTTCTTGAGCACCTTTGAACAAATGTGTATGTTCCTGCTATCCATTAGGACTGTTGTGAGATATGAATTATAAAAATAATTCCTATCTTCACTTGTAGTTTTGAGTTCTAGCAGGTCATTTGAGGTGAAAAACTCAGATGCCAAGAAGTGGATGAAGAATTCTATTCTAATAACTACAAATATTTGTGGCTTGTTTGTGAGGTAGTAGATGCTCATTTACTCTGAGTGTTGTGTCTCAGGTTGAGAATCTTGACCACCAGAAGAGTATAAAGATGTTATGAAGTGTCACTCGAGAAATGCAGTTCCTCCTGTGTCAGTGGATTTATTTTATTTATTATAAATTGCTGTTTGCAATTTATCCCATTCTAGATGTAAATACTGGTAGAGTGACTTAGAGGCATGTTTTGTGCTAAACAAGCTGCTTTTGTATAGCGACAGAACAACCAAAATGATTAAAGCTACTAAAAATAAAAATAATAATAATAAAAAAAAATAGTTGAACACGCAAGTTCTCTTTAGCAGGACGGATGTTTGGTCTGTAACTTGGGAAACTTCCTGAATACATGCTAGCATTATCCTCTCATATCTTTGGTATGGTGAGCTCTTCTATTCCTTGTTTTCTCTGGGGAGGATTGGTACGTTATGGATGTCTCTGTGGTGGTGTCTGCTGCTGCTGTCCCAGAACCATCACATGCTGTGACAACCATAAGATATGGTTGCATTGTGAGCAAGTGGAGACAATCTGAAGTTTTATTTCAGGATGTCATCTGTCGCAGTTTAGAGAATGCTAACTCACTACTGGGATTTTCAGGGCTGGAATGGTGCTGCCCAATTCTGCTCTGCATTTAAGTTGTGTTTATTATTTTCTCTGTATAGTGACCACCTTGTGACCAGGTGTGAGGAAAATTAAGGGTATGGATCTAGCAAAAAGTTCCTAGTGAGAGAAGGTGGATGGTGGGAGAGAAGGAACTGGATGCCTGCGTATTTGTAGAAGTATAGTACTAACCCAGGGGAAGGACACACAAAGTCAGGGCAGGGTTGTCCTGTGCAATCCTTGCTTAAATTGACCAAAACCACTGTACAATCTTATGCTCAGCATGTCAGCTCTTGTATGCATCAGCTCAGTTTTTTCTTCAGGACTCAAGGGTATTGCAAGGACTAAATTGAGGTTTTCCGCTTAAGGAGGCGAATATTGTTTCACACTTTATTTAATTGCCACCTGAAGAATAATATTTTTCAATGAAGAACACAGAAATGGACTCCTGTGATCTCAGTCTTGTACACAGTGAGTGCACTACTTAAAGAAGCAAAGTAGTTACGGTCAGAGAATATGAATCCTCTGAGAAAATGAATCTCCAGCTAAACTGTAAGCTACAGGAATAAACCAGCAAAGCTGCTTTGGCTGAACGTTAAAAATAAATAAATAAATTGTCATTTCTAATTTTCATGAGGGATTAATAAATAAATAAAAAAAAATTGAAAAGATGAAGCATTTATGTAGTTTTATATCTTGGGATTATAAGATAAAACACACAAAGGAAATTCATCTAAAAATTTGCCTACATAAGGTGATTCACTACTGTGTAATTCTTTCTAGCCCACATCATTGTAACATTGGAAATATAATGCTCACAAGGCTAAAGTATTCAAGTTGGTATTCAAAACTTTCTGAGCTCTTATATATGTTCTAGTAATGCATTTGAGTGATAATATGCAGAGCACTATTAAAAAGATAATAATAGCAACTGGTGTTTTTTGTATTTTGTTGGCGTTTTTTTTTAACCAAAGCAAGAGGACAGTCCTTACAGGTGTCTTGGAATGTGTGCTACATAGGAAAACTAGATATTTAAATGACCTAAACTGGAACCTACATTGTTCTTTACATATCTCTGAACTGATCTTTGAATCCCAGTTTTAAAAAGTCTTATTATTAAATGCTTTATTTTCATCCTAAATTAGCTTCTTTTTTCTATAACTCATCTTGAATATTGAATGAACCCAAGGGTAAAATGCAGATCCTGTTTTAATGTTATTTTGCATAATACATTTGCACAGTGTGAGTAATGGTACCCAGAAGGAAAGAAGCAGCATTTAATTATATAATTTTACATTTTTTTTTCTGTTAACTTTCATATTTTGAGTCTGTTCATTTGTTACGAAGGCTGCTCTGAAAGTAATGCCTCCAATTTTATTATTTTGGCCCACAACATCAGAGATGGATGTTAGTGGGATGGCTGTAGAGGTTGAACCTCTCCACCAATATTCCATTACCTTTTGTTCTTGTGCAACAAATAACAATAGAGGAGCAATTTGAGAAAATGGTGTCTGACATGGAAGCTGTGAAATTTAATTCCTCTGTGCAGAAAAAATGGTACCTGTTAACATTCCTTAACACTTGCTGAACATTTATAGGGACCAATTTCATCAACAACAGGTCTCTTCCACTGGTGCAGATTTTTATGAGCACATCATGCAGGCTTTTATTCATCGCTGGTGAAAATGCGTAGCTACTGGTGGTGAGTATGTTGAAAAATAGTGTTTTTAGAGGATTTGTCCTATCAAATAGTGTTATGCTGTTTGTATCTGTTGTAATTTCTATGGAAATAAATAGGCAGCATTTCTTTTGGAGTGCCCCATATATATATATATATTTGTATACATATATATGTATATATACTACTTCAGAATTTCAGTATGTATACATACATACATACATACATGTATATATATATATATACACACATATATATAACTAGAAGCCGTTATGCCTAGGATTCATGAAAGTAATAAAATTTAAAAAGTTATTTAGCACAGTCTGTGCTTTTTCAAGTAAGGAAGACCTGCAGAGCTACTGTATTCTGATTTGTGGCAAAAGCTCTGAGGAGTGAGTTTTATGTTGTCTCAAGCTATTTGCCTGGTGTCGCTGGCGTGACACTACAATCCAAAGGACAGAATATCAATAATGTTTGGATGTAAAGGAATGTAAACAAGCTTTAGAAAACAAATCCAACAGTTTGTTAAATAGACCACAACAAAACAAGTCCATTGTCATTGCAAAAATAGCTCTGAACTTAGTATGTCTAATTATCTGAATAGCTTGGAAAAACATAATTAACCCATCAGCAACATTTGGTATTCTACGTTTCAAATTCTGATACTATCTGGTGAATTTTGTTTATCCGCATGTCTATCAATATAGTGACATCACCTAAAGGTGAAAATCCATGGGATTTTTCTTCTTTTATAATTCCAAGTGTGGCTTAGTTTGAGAATGTAGCCTAAGCCCCAGTATTCCTTTATCCCCCAATATCTGTTTGTTTATTTTGTTTGGAATTTGCTTTTCATTTAATATTGAAGATTATTGGTTTTGTGTGTGACTACTTTGGTTAATATTGATACCCTTGCAGGAATCCCTCTCAACAAATGATTCATCCACATAACAGGCCTCATGTAATAGGGAGTGCTCATTCTCAAAATCAGGTGTGAGAGTAAATGGTACCAATACTGAGGCTGATTACTGTGTTTCAGAATTCATGAGCAAGGGCTGCTCTGAAAGTAATGCCTCCTGTTTTGTTATTTTGACCCACAACAAATGCTGGTGGAATGGCAGTAGAGTTAAACCTTCCCACCAATATTCCATTTTTGTTGCTGTGTGACAGATGGCAGCAGAGGGTCACTGTGACAGAATGGCGTCTGATGTGGAAGTGTGTATGATGCAATGGAAATGGAATTGAATTCCTCCATGCAGAAAAAATGGCACCCAGTGACATTCCTCAACACTTGCTGAATGTTTCTGGAGACACATCCAACAGTGGATGTGAGCACAGTGAGGCGGTGGCTGGTGCATTTCAGCAGTGACCACAGTGGGTCACCTCTGCTCGTGTAGATTTTCATGAGTGTGGCTCTTGTCCATCAGTGGTTAAAATGTACGGCTGTGTTCAACTGTGTTGAAGAACAGTTAAGATTTTCTCCTATCAAATAATGTTTTTTGTTTGTTTGTTTGTTTGTTTTCTCTTTGCATCTGTTGTAGTTTCCATAAAAATAAATAGGAGGCGTTAATTTTGGAGTGCCCTACACATATTCACACAAGGCAGGTGGTAAATGTTCAAGTTCTCCAGTTTGTGTGGCTGACACAGGATGCAGAGAGGAGCAGCCTACACCTCTGCTCCGGCAGTGTGTGCTGCTTGTGGTCCTTCAGTTCTGCCCACAGCTGTGCAAAAGCAGAGGAACCCAACTGGCTTCTAACACAAACCTCCACCCTGATTTCTCAGATTGCATTGGCTGATAACATGGTGAAGAAACAGGTATTATGCAACTGATGTGTTGTTTCTTCTGAGAATATATTATAGTTTCCATGACCATACATTTTTACTAGCTTATGTGTACATTTTAAGCGTCTTTGTATGACCTTTTAAATTGAGTTTGTATTCTAGGTGTTACATTTTCTTTTTAACATTTACTCTTTGCTGGTGTTTTTTTTTTTTTTTTTTTTTTTTTTTTTTTTTTAATGACATACTAATACTTGTAGTACTGAAATAATATTAATGTCCTAAGAAGCAAACAAATGTATTTGTTGTTTTTGAATCAGATATTATTTTGGAAGAAATCAGTATTTGTTTCTTGCTCTTCAAAAATGTTACATACATTTGGGTGTTTTCTTCTATTTTTGTTTTATGCTGTATCTCTTACTTTGTCTCTACTGGCCTTATGTTTCTGGGTTTCATTGGTGTAATGACAGTAAGCAAAAATGAAAGCACTGTAGAATTGAAGTTGATTGTGTAAATACATTATCCTTGCCTTCCCATTTGGTATTGTTTACTTCAGTTTGGTTACCACCTTTGCATAATTTCGTCTTCTGATGTGATTGGCTCTGTTCAGTTTTTCCTGAGATCTGCATGCCTTGTCAGGGGTAGAAAGTTCAGGAGAGCAGCAGCTCAGAATCATTGGGCCTTTCCAAAATCAGCCCGCCATGGAGCTGTGTGTGGTGATGAAAACGTTTTTGATTTAAAATCAGTGGGCTGAGGATACACGATCAGGATAATTTGTTAATACGTATTTTTTATCTGAAGGTTTGACTTGTGAAATAATATGTATCTGAAACTGTCAGCATTTACAGGTTCTCAGCTCAGATGTGCAGAAAGTCTGCAAGTGTACTCGATTGGCCTTGATAGTCATCTCTGTTGTCTGAAGTTCCTTTAATGTCTGTATGTCCAGTATCTGAACTTAGATTTCAAATGAGAATGTAAGTTACGTTTTTGCCAATTTGAAGTACATTTGGCATTATTTTAACAGATATTTGCATTTTGCATAGACATGCATCTGGTGTGGCAGGTCTCTTGTTCCAGGTATCATAAAACTGATGTAAAATAAGTATGCTAGGCTTCGGAGGTTTTTGTTCTCCTGCCTTCGAATGAAAGAAAGAGAATATGAATATACAGTGAAAAGATAAAATGATACTTAGAGGAATATCTAAATGCTTCCAGGTATTTTAAGGGAAATCTAAATTTCTGTGACATCTTAATAAATAAATAAAATCCGAGAGGTATATGGTTCTATTGGTGAGTTGGGAAAAGTGTCAATGATATTAATTTTCAAATACATCTTCAATTGCTGTCTATATCGTTTGCATTACAAGAATTTATTTAATAAGTTTTTCTTACTGTGGCTGTTGCAATCAAGGCAAAAGCATTCTGTTGCAAAAGCTTTGAGAAAACATCTAGTCCTTTAGTGAGCTGAATGGAATTCCCAGTAACACAGAGGTTGGAATAAAACCTTGGGAAATTATTAATTATTAATTTCCCTCTTAAAGAATATTCATAAGATCGGAATTTGCAGAAAACAGAAGTTCCATTGAATTTCAAAAACAAAGCAAAATGAATAAGCAAGAAGGGTCTTCTCAACTTTGACAGGGAAATGATCTATTACTAGTATATACCATGTTTTATTAATGTTAACTGTTAACAGAATTTGTTTTAACATTATTTTTACAGACATTGCATACAAGGTAATTTAATATTATCCTTAAGGAGAACAGCAGTTTCCTTCTATTTCAGTGTATTTGCAATTTTATGTGAGAGCCATGCTTAGCTCTAATGCTGATACACCCCAACTGTTGATTGGAGAGCTCACTGTTTTGTGTAGTTCTTTAGTCAATTATCTGAATCCTTCCTGGACTGGGATGGGACATTCCTCAATAGCATCTTCTACCTCTGATGAATATCATTTGCAGAGCTGTAATCGTTTCTGCTCAGTTGAAACAAAATATGTAAAATGAATAAGGAAAAAAAAAAAAAAAAAAAAAAAAAAAAAACATCCCACCAAAGTCCATTGAAGGGAAGGCAGAAAAAGCAGTGAACCCTGGGCTGCTTGTATAGATGGCCTTGTATACCAGTGGTCTGGGGTAGCTCTGACTGCATGTTAGTTTCATGTAATAACCCAAAACCAGGCTATTTATAGACTTCTGAGCCGCCTTAGGAGGTGCTTGTGTAACTAGCTTCACAGAGAAACAGAAGAGTGGTTGGAGTTTTCTACATATTTTTTTCACAGTGAAACTTTAAAGTGCAGCTGTAGATAAAAGAAGATTGTAAATCAATACATTATTATTCCACATATCACGTATTGTCCTTTCTACTCCTCTTTGAATACAAACATTGTAGGGTTATGAATGTCTGGTAAGAATGTATGGAAATGGTTACCAGAATGATACTTGATTTTACATTAAATAGGGTTGCTCATTAGACACTTGTTGCAGTACTGTTGCACAAAGACAAATCACACAGGCATGATGTCGCAATTTTTTTCACAAAAGCATATTTTGCTATTCAGTATAGTTTTGTTATAACCAATAATTATGTACAAACCGTTCATTTAATGTTATCCTGATTTGCAGAGCTGCTGACAATGTACATTTTGAAGAACAACTGAAGAGAATAACTGAAGAGCCTTTTCTCATTATCTTCAGTAGCACGGCTTTATGTGCGCATTGGAATGAGGGCAGTTTTGACTGAGATTTTCCTTTTTGTGGTTCACACGTGGCTTATGCTGGCTTCTATCAATTGTCCAACAGGAAGATTTGAGCAGTCAGATTTTTCCTGATTGCCATTCTTTCTTAAATCGTTTGCATTTGAGTTGGAGAAATCTTCATTCGCTCTAAGTATTCTGCGGGACGTGTCATTTAAGAGCACGTAATGACATTGAAAGTGTAAATACACACAAATGAATAATAGCACTGACTCCCTCTCCACTTTATTTCCAATCATACAGTGTGTACTTAGCAGAAGAAAACAAAACATCAACAAAAACCAAAAATGTAACGCTGACACCAACCTTTTTCTTTGATTGTGTATCCACCAGAAAACAAAGAGACTGTCTGCATTGTCCCTAATTACACACTGTGTGCTTTGAAACCCACCCACAAAAATATCACACTAGAATTACAAAGAAACCAGCCCTCATTATCTGTTATGGAATTAAAGAAATAGCAGTTTTCTCCCAAATGGATAAGTTTAACTAGCATTTTAAGCACATCAGAAAGGAGAAAGCCAACCAACTTTGTTGTATTTTGATATTTGGAAAGTGAAGAACATTAAAAACAAACAAAAAAATGCACTATTTCTTTTTATAAAGCTTTGTTTCATTTTCAGAAGCTACTTGCACAAAAAATATTTATGATATTGAAAGGATTGGTTAGCAAATTCTGTAATGCTCTCACGCACTAGCTTCTTTTGAAACAAACTTAGTCAGGAACTTACAAACGTCACTGCCATTGCCTGTCTGCATCTTCAGAACTATCATCTTTAGAAATATGTGGTCCGTGGGTACTTAGAAGACTACTCCTGAAATCATTTGGGAGTTAAGGGGAGAAAACTTTGTCTTTTCAGTCAAGTGACTGCTTTTGATTTCTTTTTCCTTCCCAATATGTATAGTCCTCAGATGCTTGTCTGCTTTACAGTTTTCCTCTCTATTTTTTTTTCAGTGGCATTTGGGTTCTTTTTCATTTTTTTCTTAACAATGAGTGTTTTGGAATCTATCTGCTCCAATACTGGGTCCATATTGCATAGCAAACATCTGCTGTAGGAGGGAGCTCGGTAAGTCTGGTAGAACAGGAGCTGCAGATTTGTACATGCCTGCTTAGGGAGGAGTTTGCAGTCATGAGGTGTGCCTGGAAGTTCCCTGGAGAATGGGGTGATGCAGGAGGGGGTACTGGGAAACAGCCAGAAGCAGGGCACGGCAAGAGTGGGTGTACCTTCATCTTTCTTTTCTGCAAGCTGTAGATTCTCAGTAGACGGATGATTTCATAGCCGTGTGGTTGAGTGACAGTGGACTGTAGCATGTGTGCAGGGATCATATGTGGGCAGCTCCTCATATTCCGAGAGCTTGGGGTATGGTGAGGAGATGTAGGTATGGGGATCTCCTCTTGTTTGCTGGGTGAGGAGCACTTTGTCCAGGGGTGGGCTGGGTGAGGTGCAGCTGCACAGTGCTCTCTGTGATCATTTTGTGTGACCCTGTGCCACAAGTTGAACAGAAGGCACCTTACATTATTCTGAAGGTGCTGAGTACAGCAAAACGTCTTCTTCCCCTTTTGCCACTTCTGTGTTAAATTTACAAACTCTGTGACTTAGGAATAGCCAGGAGAATTCATGAAATTATACCTTGGAAAAAATAAATAAATGACTGAAAATTGAGTAATTGAAATTAGTAGTAATGAGGTGATTTCTTTTTTACTCTTATTCAGCCCAGTCTTACACACCTTCTTTATCACATGTCCTCTGTTTGCTTTACCCAATGGGGGAAATAATGCTTACTTTGCTCTCATATCCTTTAGGAAATTTTAGTTGAACACAGTTCTGTCGTATTTTCTTGGTAGTTTTCTCCTTACTGTTTTCAAGTATGTAATTTTTATTATTATTTTTTTAACCATTATCTAATTCTCAAAGAAGAAACATTGCCAAATCCACTGTATTTTTTGCACAAGGAATATACGTTCGCTTGTTAGTTCAATTATGTAGCTGTTGAATTGCTCTTTATATTAAAAAAAAAAATAAAATAACAACCTTTTTCAAAATTGATGCACTCATCCAACCTAATAAAGAATGTGTAAATAATGCGTATTTCAATAAACATTTGTCTCTGACAGTGATGAAGAGTATTTTCCCAGTTCACATAACTTCAAGAATGGACACCTGTGATTTCTGTGTTTTCATCTTTTTCCTTCCAATTTTTATCATCTTGTTTGCTTCCCCTTCTTTTCCATTCAGAAATAAGAAAATATAAAGAAGTCACCTTTCCTATGTGTTCACTGGGATGATTTAGTTAGAACAAAGAGGGCTGTAATTTTTACAGAAGCTTTTTAGAACTAATGAAAATTATCAACATGTCACGCAGCTGCATTTCAGTTTTGTTTGTCAGAGCCCCAGAACAGAATTGATTTTATAAATAGATCCTAAATGTGAGTACAGAACACGCATGCTAATAAGTTCATGATAAGACTTTGTTTAGAAATACTTTTACGATTTACCCATGAAGAGGAAAATAATTATATGTTAAATAGAACAAAGTAAAGCTTTTCTTTTTCCAAAGTCATTTATGTGACTCTGTGACTCTGTATCCTTCACAAAATGTCCCATGTAAGTCGTGTCTTCTTTACATTTATTGATGAAATAGAAGAAAGATTCACATGTATTAGAAAGAAATTGCATGCTTTCCAAGATGGAATCATTTTGTTTTACCATGGCACAGGTTGTCAGATTTGGTTTTCTTTCTTTCTTTCTTTCTTTCTTTTTTTTTTTTAATTGTCCAATTGTTTTATCATAATTAAAATCAAATTGATCTGGGTAGCTTTTCTCTTCTTAAAGTATTTTTGCAATCCTATCAGTGATAATGAACAAGAAGAGAGGAGATGCTGTATCACATCAGAGGTTCCCTGTCCTGACTTTGAGAACAGCTGCTTTCCTTACAATGACTGTTCTCCACCATGAGCTGGTGCAGCAGCTTGATGTGCTGTCTGAAGAGCAGGAACTGCTGATTTGGAGGGCTGCTCGGGTAGGCAGGTAGCTTATCCAGTGCCAGCCTTTTCTTTATTCACAAAGTGGCTTGAGTGCTGAATCTTCAATCTCTATCTCTAATCTTCAATCTATATCTCTAATCAATCTGCAGTTGTAATAAATTTGCTCTATTTATATGCTATTGTGGTTTTATGATTGAAGAAGATTGTAAGAAAATGTTTAAGATGTTTCAGCAAACAGTTTTTGTTTAGATACCCAAGTGAAGGTGAAAATACTTGCCTGTTATTCCATCTTTTGTTACCAGACTAGGATCCCAAGCTGTACCTAGTTGGGAACCTGAAGGTAGGCCGTGCCTTGTGTGTAGATATATATATGTAGGATGGACATCCTAGCTCACGAGTTTGTCCTGGTATTTAACCCGTGTAACACCTTATTGTTTCATTCTTCACACACACCTATATTTTCCTTTTGGTAACATGTGCAGTTTTCCTCCTGAGATTTTCATTGCGTTTCTCAGAATTGCAACCCCTCTGTTCTGGGGGTGGTGAGTTTGGCAGTGTTCTTCTTGTTTTTTTTTCTGATGTTGTAAAGCCCGACACAGGCTGTCTGGAGCTAAGTTGTAGGACATTTGTTCATATCATGCGCTACGAAGAATAAATGAGTGTAGAGGCTGTGGCAGTCCTTGGGGTGTTTGATGAAGTCATTTTTAGGCTTCTTCTGTGTATACCATGTTGTTCTGATGAATATGACTATTGAATTTCTATTTGTTTCTGGTGTTATGTAATCCTTTTTGTGACATAAGGTGGAATTGCATCTAGTGCCTCCCTACAAATATTTTTTCATAGATTTTGGCTGTCTGGTCCCCTTTTTTTAAGGCAGATTGTGATGTTCAGCTCACTGTGGATCAAGTGTTGATGATGCTGGGCTTGATCATCTCCTCTTGTCTTTTCCAACCTAAAATATGACATGACTATATAGTTCATACTGCCTGTAGAATTATTTACTTTCTAATAACCAATAGGGAAGGATGAATATAGTTCTTTCAAAACCTGGGAAATGATGGTTTCCAGCATACTCTTTGCAAGACTGATAAACAGTCTGTTAATGTCTGTTATTATAACTTCTAGGGTTTTCCTTAGAGTTATCCATAATCATTGTTTGCATCTATCTAGAAATCTTATCTTTCTAATTTCATTCTAATAATCATATTTTGATCAACAAAGTATGAAAACTGGTTGTATTGTGACAATTTCATATTGGTTATGAAAGCCATTTGTTTGAAATGGAAAGAATCAAAGATGAGATATATATCAAACTTTCTGTCAAAGCTAAAATATTCTTTGTTGTCATGAATTGTAGATCAGGTATCTGCATACCTTGTGTCATTCAATTACTAAGATACAGCCTTGCTGAATGCATAAAATATTTTAGAGAAACTGCACAAGGCAACCTATAAAATGACGAAGTAGCACAGGTGGAATCAGTGGTGTGGTTCTAAATAGCTCTACAACACTCCTTGTGCTGAGTGGCCTCTAAAACTTGACTGGCATTAGAACATTATTTTCAGTATCTGACTGTAATAACCATTCTGGTTTGTGATGTTCAGAAAATATTTGTGCTACAGAACAACTTTGGTTGTATTTGAGAAATGTATATCTGATCAATGATGGGAAAGTAAAATTACCTGTTTGGACTCCTAGGTATTTGGATTGAATGTAGCACTCTGATGTTGCTAGTTATAAGGAACATGAAATCAAGATGTATAAAACATTGCTTCAGAAGTGATGTTGATCACATGAACGCGCATTGCACTACAGCTAAAATAATTTTTTTGCTTTCTTGTTTTAGCAATTCATGCTGCTTGATCTATTTTTTCATTAGTTTCCATATTATCCTAGCAAAACCAGTCAGTCGTTCATTTTTCTTTAAGTTATAATTTGTCAACTGTGTTTCTGTACCAGATTATTTTGTCACTATGCTGCATGCTTTGCTTTAAGTGATTTAGCTTTTTAGTAAGTGCTCAAAAATAAAATATGTGGCAGAATTTTTTAATTCAGCCGCTCTGCAGAAGTGAGCATTGTCCAGGGCTTTGATTTTGACAGACTAATACTTCTGCCTTCATCTCTCTAAATGTAGTGTTGACAACAGAGGTGATAGATTAGCCCTTTTCTTAATTCTTTTCTGAAAACCTCACCGCTAGCCATGGGTTTGAGTATTGCACAAAATGAGTATGTAAAACAGTGGCTGTCAGAGCTCGAGTATTGGCTAAAGGCTTATTCAGGTCCTTTTTCTTTAGTTTCTGTGGAGAGATAAAACACATTTTTTATTTTTGAAGGAAAGTTATTTTTGTGTTGATCTGCAATCTTTTATTTGAAATATCTCATTCTCGGTATTCCAGGCCTGAATGAGTAAAGGTAAATAAACGCACTGATAGAAGTCCATGTTTTGATTTCAAGTTGGATCATTCCTAGTAATTCTGTGCCACAAATTTAACAGAAGGTGCCTTATACAAATTACAGCTTGTTCAAAATGTAGCTGCCAGAATACTAATTTGAACAAAATATTCACAAGCCACGTTTTTTTCCAACTTCTGGATCTTTTGCTGAGTTTTCCAATCTGTTGATTTTCTGCTTCTGTGTGTTTCTTAATTAACTGGCAAGTTCTTGGAAAAAAAAAATCTTAGGGATTCCTTGTGTTGCTTTGAATCCAGGATGATTTCGGATTTGTTTGTCACACTCAAATGTCTGCTCCTCAGTCCATCACTTCTAAATGAGTGGTTGGTAAGCATTTGTTTATTTGCAAGTTATTTCATTTTGATACAGACTGAATTGCTTTATTCTGACTGATACAAGAGGTTTTCCAATCTCATTTAGCTAGGAATCTGGCTGGTTAGGTGTTCTGTGGGATTGAAATGCTTTTGATGGGCAGGTTATGGAAGTAGATGTGAGCTCCAGATGTGAACTAGACAGAGCCCCCAATTCCACATTCTCAGAAAAGCGTTTGGATGCTGACTGACTGTGGGGAAGGACCTGCAGCTGCATCCTGCCTTCCTGTCTGCCCAGGCTTTCAGGTGAGACTCCGGACTCGTGGAGGGCCCACACCAGTGCTGAGAATTAGCTGAAAGAATAATGTGTAAACATTTGTCATTGAGTGACACAGAAATACTTCCCTGCCACTGCAAAGCAGCACGACGTATAGCTCAGCTCTCCTAGTGAGGTTTGCTATGTGGAGTGGAACATGATGTGTGGCTGCAGCCTCGGGTTTCTGTCTGGTCTCTTACAGTCCCTCACAAAATGTAGCTCTAAAACAGCTGCAAAGTTGAAGATTACCTTAACATATATTAATATGCTGTTTTGATTCTGTTTGGATTGCTTCCTATGGAGAAAATGTTATTTATACTATAACTGTCAGAGAATGGAAAAAGAATTGCATTAGCAAATGCATTACATCCATATGTCTATAGATCCAGCCTCCCTTGGGGAATGCTGCCAAAAATGATATTCCTCTCATTTTATTTGTTAGTTGTACATTACAATAGAAAAAACATGTTGTAAATGCATTAATATCCTAATAACTGAGATCTTGATTAAACAGGAGATTTGGATACCTCCTTATGTCTCACTGAGGCCAGAGAGACCTAAAAATAAGTTAAGTAGGTGTTTAAAAGCCTTAAAACCTAGTTATATTCTACTGAGGGGCCCAGAATTTTAAGAAATACGTATTAAAAATTATTCTGATGTGTATTTGGAACATGAACGATTTTATTATTATTATTATTATTTTTTTTTTTTTAAATTCAGATATACTTGTTTTATAGGATACAGTTTTGTGAGGTGTGATTAAGAACAGCAGAATCTGTACCTACCTTTGGAAAATATTACACACTTCCAGAGTTTCATTTCTTGACCCTCAGAAACAGATTAGTCCATCCTGAGACCCAGATCTTAGTCCTGTGGGTGCCAGTGGTTTTAGTTTTGCTTTTCTTATTTTTGCCATTTGAAAATGGAAATCTGTTAAGAAAATTGCCATAAAAGATATCTGAGGAATAGAAGTAGCTGTTTTAGCTTTAGTTAAAGCTTCATACTGATTACATGAGTTTAGCCTCATGTAACTGATGTTCATGAGATTTTCTGATGTACTCCACAATCCAGTATCTAACTGAAGTTGATTTCACCGCAGGTTGTATACTAAATTAAGGAAACATAAAGCAGCATTTCATATCATATTCTTTAGAAACAGTCATTACATAGGTAATACAGAAATATCCATTAAAAAAACTTCATGTTTAAAAAAAAAATAAAGTCAAAGTTAGGGCAGGGGAAACATGTAAGCTCAACACTTAAGTGAGAGGAAATCATATTGAAACTCAAAGTGTAAACTTCCACAGATACTGTGGAAGCCTTTCTACTCATATTCAGTTTTTGAAAATGAGTACAGTAATTTAAAAGAATTAGGTATTAATCTGTGTTCTGTGTATTTGGTATATAAACGTTTTAACTACTGTTTTGTGCTGCATCTCTGGAGAGTGAAATGTTTCTAAAAACGAGTCACTTGCAAACAGATCGCCCCATGAGGAATAAGACAGTGAAATGGGACGTCTTGTTTGTGCTCTGTGTTCTCCTGTGCTCCATCACAGTATCTCTTGTCCCCTCATGGGTCCCCATGTGCCCGCTCCCTGTTAGCCATACTGCGTACCTGCTGAGTGAGTCCTGCTCTGCCCATAGTTGATGGATGTGCCTACTGCACTGTAAGCTTCTGTTCACAAAGGCACCAATTAGTATTTTGCTGTACTGCTACGTCAAATTTTATAAAACATATAGAAATGTGATTATATTTGAGGCCTCAGAGAAATGTGAATATAGAAATGTTTGAGATTTTCGAGGAGGAGCTAAGTAGACTGACAGCTCTTTGCAGCGCCTTACTGCAATGAAGAGTAAAGAAAGACCTTTCTGCCCACTAATTAGGAAGTTATTATATACAGCTGTTTAAGAAGGAAGCAGTTCAAAAGTGGAGCAAATTTTTCTCCACTCATCTTCCCAAGTGCTCTTTTCCTTACTTTATCAAATGGAGTACCATTGTAAATCTCAGTGCATGTTATAGGAAACCATCCTTTAGGCCAGCAGTAGTGTGTTAATGGAGTCAGCACATGAATTTCCATGTAGCACTGGGTATTTTAAGATAGAAGGAGTTTTATCTTTCACTCTTGCAAGGGAGACATACAGAGACTTGAAGCAGTCACTAAATTTAATAGCTGAAGGTGGTGTTGGTAGCTGTAGCCGTTAGCAGTAAGGCAGATGGCCCTCTTGGCTTCATGGAAAGGGGAAAAACCTCAGAACATCGCTTTCAACACTTTTATCTGAAGAGTGTTTTGAGTTGTTTGGGAAACGCTGATGGATGAGAAATCATCTTTTACCAGGAGCTTTTAATGTGAATGTCTGGGTTCTGTATTACAGGCAACGAAAATCTCCTAACACTGGAATGCAAAAAGCAATGTACCTTATCAGCTTTTGTGAAAAATAAACCATATTACATGTATTTACACTAATTGTATAATTAGACATTCAAATTACGGTATGTAAATACTTAGTAATCAGCTAAAATTTGCTTTGAAAAACAAGATAATTCCCTCAACACAAGCGACCTTAAAAGAATGTTAAGTTAGGAGAAACCCCACAGAAGTACAATGAGAAAATTAGCTTACAGTAATGATTACCTCAACAACTGGGGAACAATGTGTAATTCTGTCATTTCTCATTTCCTTTTGTGTGGAGGTATATTTAACAATTTGAAGTCTAATCAGGTGATCAGAGCATGGTGAAATAAATAGGAGTACTCAAGAATCACAGTGCTAGATCCCAGTTTGAGAATCTACCTTATTCCTCAAAAAACAGGAACATCGCTTTTCCCTTTTGTCAGAACTATGTCTCTTGGAAGCTACCTGGAGTGAGAAATTGACTGTGTCAAGGAGCCACATAGAGAAACTACAGCCAAGGACAACTAAAAATACAGCAGTAGGTAGAGGAAGTTTTGCTGAGTTAACAAAACCTTTAATATTCGCTATGGTTATTCATTCTCAACCTGAAACTCTTCCAGATACAGTATGTAAATAAAAACATTTCTCCCCATGGAACCATACTCTTTCAGTGTTAAATAATCAAGCATCATTTTTGTAAATTGCTAGTTGTTATTTTTGACTGACATGTTTACTCAGATAATATAGCAGTTTTTCTCAAAGAAGTGTACTTAGTGTCTGGATGACATAAACACGTGGTTTGTTGGAGTTTTTTGGTGGTTTTTTTTTTTGTTTGTTTTGTTTTGTTTTTTTCAGAAAAAAGAATTCCCAAGTGTTCTGCTTCATTCTCTTTCAGCCTTTACAGCGTGGCTTAATATTTTCCTTTCCTTACTGCTAGTTCAATTATAGTCTGTGTTTGCCTTTTTTGTTTGTTTGTAAAAAAATGCTTTTGACAAGTCTACGAAACCTATTTAGGAAGCACTTTCTTTCTCTGTGGACCAAACCTGGCACAAAGAGCACGATAAGCCACAGCCTTTGCTTCACACTGATCTTCCTTCACACCAGCATGTTTTCCTTTTGTAAATGGGCCATTGTGGCAGTGAAATGAGATGTGAGGGAATTCAGTTGTGTGACACAAATCAGCACCACTTTCATATGATAAAGTGTTCCTCAAGGCTAGCAACTCAGAAAATGAGTGTTGTAGCCAGGCCAGCGTGTTGAAAGTTCATCACTTCTGTGATATGAGAATAACTTCAAGGAGTAAGGGGCTGGGATGTTTTAGAGGTTTATAGAATTTGGGAGAAGAGAGAAGGAGGTGAGAACATTGTGAGATGTACACCACTGCAGCTTCTCATAGCTTATAAGAGCTTTATATGCAGAACAGCAGTAAGAATTAATCAGTATAATAAAAAAAGATCAGTAGTCACTGAAACAATAAATAAGATCGCAAAAATGATCACAGAGATCAATAGATTGCTTGTTATGTAACCAGTATTGTTAATTCATGCTAATGTAATCTATAACTGTTTACTGTTGTAAGTTGCTGATATGCAAAAACTTTATCTTGTCAGTTCCTGGGACTGAGGAGGAGGGGTTTTGCTTTTCATGACAAAAGAGCTTGATCTGAAACTGTTTAACAGGTAGAGAACTAATTGCCATTCCTTCCTGTCTACCCACCTGGAAGGGCTGGTGAGCAGCTCCTGGGATCATAGACCTCCTTGTTCGCATTGCTGTGGAGCTGCTGGCAGAGGCTGCTGCAGTTGAGTGGTCAGTGGGCAGGAGGGCAGTGCTCAGGTCATCATGGCTTTCATTCCCAAATGTGTGTTTGCTTATGTGCTGGTTAAGAAATATAACAGGAAGTGAGAACTCCGTTTTACTGTTTTAAGGAGGTAAGTCTCTCAGCTTGGCTGGGCTTGGGCTGCAGTGGGGACCAGGAGATGACCAGCTGCCTGTCACAGCTGCTGTGCTACCAGTATCTTGGCCCAGCCCTGGCTGGCCATGCCTATGCCTTCACCCTGGCACTTCTCTTTCAGGCTGCTAAGCATCTGGTTATAACTGAGCATGGGATTACGTGAACTAACTACTTAGAAATGTTGAATAATGGTCATCTGGACATCTAATGGTTAGATACTTGCAGATTATATACCCACAAGCTTAAACTAGGTAAATTCACTAAAACTAAACTAGGTAAATTGAAATAGCATAAGCATGGCAAGGTTGTATCCTATGTAATCCAAACATTTGATCAAGATAATCATGATTGTGCTTCTTACTGAGTATGGAGTGCAGCAGTTGAGAACACAGACTTGCTGTGAAGGCAGTCGTGGTGAGCAAACTTGAGACTGAAGCTGATGGACACTGAAGCCTCAGCAGTTGGTGTGAGGGAAGAGTATCACAGTGTTGGAAAATCTGCTTTGCTTTATTGTTTAAGTAAAGACAACCTGAATGAAAACCACTAAGTGACCTCTTAGCAATGAACTTAATCTAAGTATCCTGCTTGATTCAAGGGGAAAATGCTTTTGGGAAAGTGATTGCTGGTAAGACATGACAAAGATAGAGATGACAGAGACAGATAAGACTCGGGGCATCACTGTGATCTCGAGATAAATTTGCAGAGGCTGACAGGACTGAGTCACTCCACTCAAAAACCTTGTAGTCACTATTGCTGATAGAGATACTAAAAAGATGCTTGTGACATTTCAAATACTGAGAATTTTCTATCCAGCAGCTCTTAAAGAAGATCCCTAACTTTATAAGACCAATAGGCTTTTCTGTGTACTATATATTTGGCAATATCTTCAGAGATGTTACCAGCTTGTCAGTTCTTCTTGGGGGGGGGGAGGGTTGGGGTTGGGCAGGTGGTGATGGTGGGGGACCAAAAAGAAACAAACAAAAAAAACAAACACTGTCAGTTTTTGAATTAAAGAACTACAGTAAAAAATATTGACATTGAAGGGAATTTGCATTGATTTCCAGGAAACAGCAATTCAACCCAACAGTCAACATGGCAGTGGCTTTAAAAAGCAAACAACAAAAAAAACTGTTTTAAGATGGGAAGAATTCCCAAGATGACAGTGACATTTTCTTCAGTAACTCAGTTGAAGGCAATTTAGATCATTTGATCTGAGACAAAAGAGCATATTTGAACATACCATAGGCGCAGATCCAGGTACAATGCAAAAAGTGTCAGCTCTAAAATCCGTCACAGTGCTTCAAGGCTGAGAGGGTCTCCTGCATGTTCCAGCAATTGTTCCTCTTTATACCACCAACCATCAGGTATCTCAACTGCAGGATCCTTAACTGATCACACACGTTGGAAAATACACAGAGCAAAATACTCCAACAGCTGTCAAAGATCTATCTAAAATTAATAGCAATTCATCACTACAACAGCCAACCTTGCCGTAATATTTCTGTGTATTAAACAGGACTTTCTGGAAATGTTCTTTTTGACCAATGCATATTATCTTATCAGTCAAGATAATGGTTCTGTGTAGCTTTTCCTTATCTGAGGGGATATATTTAATCAAAATGCACTTTAAGGATTATTATTTTTACACTCTCTGTCTAAAGGAAAACTGATAGCTTAGTTTTTGGTGAGAGCTTTCTATTAACCCCGATGTACGAGCATTCATTAGTGGATTTCCCTTGAGCTTTGCTTATTTTTAAGAGAGCATAATGCTTCAAATGATAGCAATTTTAAAAATCTGATTCTCATTCTTGTAATTTATGGTGTCTTCTTGTCATAGACATTTGGGCAAACACCAATCAGAATCTGAATATCATTCTTTGAAAAGCGTGGGATGTCTTCAGTAATTCTTCCAGTGCTGTTTATCCACTACCTACTGTTGTTTCTTCATGCAATAGTTGTTATTGCTTTTGACATGCTTCTTTAGGGAGATTTGATTAGAATCGGTAAGTTATTGGGAAGTGCTCAATTAGCAGTCTTTCACTGCTGGTGGTAGTGCCAGTTAATCCTCCTGTGCTTTAAACACAGTATTTCTACATTACTTTTCATTCTAGGCATTCACATGAATCAAATACAGATTAAACCAAGAAGCCCTGATTGTCATTGATTAGGACATGCAAGTGGATGAAGATGGGTGCACAGTAACAGGCTTGAGTGTACGTGGAAGTGGCAGGTTGAAATGTTAATATAGAACATACAAATCACTGAGATAGTGCGATGATAACTGAGAAAGAGAATGAAAAGGAGCCAAGGACTTAGGATTATGATTTCTTGGGCATAGCCATTTATTTGTAGTAATTAATAACCTTCTCCTTCTGTGTAACTGTACACACATAGTTGTAAGAGAGAACAACAACAACAGAAATGTTTCAAAGAAATCTACTTCTTCCAAGTCTCTATTAACCACACCCTAAACCTCAGTCTAACTACATAAAAAAAGGACAAATTACCCAGAAATGCAGTCTCTGTCAAACTGTCAAGTGGTTACAGGAAGATAGCAATTAAGAAAAACTAGAAGCAATTTGAAGGCAGAGTTTTGGATCGATGGGCAAAGAAACAATTGGCTTTCACAGACCTTTGGCTGGCCATGAGATGTTATTAATGTGTGCGAACCACACTGCTGCTTTATGTCTATTAGCATGCACTTTCTTTCCATGCTTCTTGCAGTTGTCCATCACTAAGTATCAAATCCTACATCTCACAAGATACTTGGTTGATATTGGTACTTTTTGTAGCCGGGCAAAATATCCATTTCATCTTCACTGATTAGTGCAGTTTATCCTGAAAGACAGTAAAGATGGGTACAATATATATCTCATCTTCCTACAGTACCACCACAGAGTCTGAAAACCAGCTGTTTCAGGAAGCATTACTGTTTACACTGTTGGCACAACTCCCCTCTGAAACCAAAGAGTAGTTCCAGAGTTGGAACGTCTGGAAGCATCAGGGATATCCCACAGGTATTCTCATGATTGAAGTGAAGGGTGTGAAAGTTGCAGTGTTTACTGGTTTACTGTGATGAATTGCATTTGCCCTTCTCTTCCAATTGGAAAATATGGGATGATATGTAGAAGGCATTTCTAAGAATTCCAGCTCAACTGAAATGAAAGATAGGTTCTTAATTTAGATAAGGTACCATTGTCGTATCTCTCTTGGCAACCATTTTCCCTCATCTTTTTTGCTCATGTGTTGAGCTTGTGTTTAAAGCTTTAGGATTCATTCTCTGTTCTCTTACCCCCTTCTCCAATAATATCTCATTTTCAGAATTGATTTTTCTTTCTTCTTTCATTACAGTGCAACTCTATTTCTTTGACCTTATTTTCAGGTTCTCACCATCCTTTTGTCTTTTGCTTGATGTGTATCATACAACCATAGAATCCTTAGAGATGGAAGGGACTTTTAAAAGTCATCCAGTCCAACTCCCCTGCAAAAAAAACAGGGACATCCACAGCTTGATCAGGTTGCTCACAGCCTGGTCCAACCTCACCTTTTATGTCTCCAGGGATGGAGCTTCCACCACATCCAGTGCCTCACCATCTTCTCTGTAAGAGACTTTTTCCTTATATCCAACCTCAATCTACCCTCTTTGAATTTGAAACCATTTTCCCTTTTTCTGTCATAATAGACCCTGCTAAAGAGTCAGTCGCCTTCTTTCTTGCAGCCCCCCTTTAGATCCTGACAGACCACTATCAGATCACCTCACAGCCTTGTCTTTCCAGGCTGAACACCCCAGCTCTCGGCCTATCCTCACAGGAGAGGTATTCCATCTCTGGGATCACTTTTGTGGCTCTTCTCTGGACACTGTCCATCAGATCCATGTCTTTCCTGTATTGAGGACTCCATATCTGGACACAGTACTCCAGGTGAGGTCTCACATCACACTGCAGAGGAGCAGGATCTCCTCCCTCACCCTGCTGGCTATGCATCTTTTGATGCAGTCTGGGATGCATTTGGCTTTGTGGACTGCAAAGACATATTGCTGGTTCATATCCAGCTTCCCATACGCCTGTATCCCCAGGTTCTTTTTTAGCAGGGAATGCCAAGTGTTCTGCAACGTGCGTGCCCCAGATTCTCTCTCTCCCCTTGTTCAGAAAGAAGAACATCCCCTTGTTCAGAAAGAAAACCAATTGAACTCTTCCAATTCTAGCCTCCCTGTTCTGAGTCCCATAGTTCATATGTGCCCATTTTTACTTCTGCCATTTAATGTCTGTCTTTTTCAGCCTTTGTGTTAGGTCAAACTAATGATTGATTGGGAAGTGAATCTGCTTTTTTATTCTTTCACTCTGTCTTACCGCTGGCATCAAGTAGAACTTCAAACCATGAGAGCATTCAACACAGTCAGGAAAATGTGAGTCAATAATTTCCAAAGTGTCTCTGTGTTTCATATGCTGTCCCAACTTGTGAATGCAGAAAACACTCTGTAGGACATTATGTAATCTTGCATCCCCCGAGATTAATGAATTATAGATACAAAACCATTATCACTCCCTTCTGGCAACATTTTTAATTTCCCTTGTACTATGTACCTGTGACTTGTTGGCAGTGCTTAGCTTTTCTTTCCAGTGTATTTCAAAACTCTGGAAGCTCTTCATTTTTATATTTATATTTTACAATGCTTTCTTTTTCTTTTCCTTTTCTTTTTTTTCCTGCTACGTTCATTTTCCTTTTGCTATTATGCCATTAACCTTTTAGAACTTAACATTATTGCTGTATTATTCACATTCATTTTAGTTTGATGAATGGGAAACATAGTGCCAAGTGTTTTTAAAAACGCTGGCAAATAAAATTGATACTATTAAGGTTACTGTGTATTTATATTTAAATTTATAATGGATGAAAAATTCAGAAGTTTAGCGAGACCAGTCAGAAAAATAAAATGCCTTTGTCAAAAGTGTAGGTACCTACACAGAAATACAAACGTGGTCCAGGCCCATTACATTTCTACCTATTGTACTGGAAGAAGAATCTTAAAGAAATTACATTTCTGTTATTAGTAAGTGAACTAAATTTTCTGCCATCTCAAACTAAGATTTTAGACGTTCTTTCTTTTAATGCAGATGTCCTTTCTTTCTGATAAAAAGCCTGTACATGCATAAAGCTCTTTTAATCACATATTTTCAGATTTATCATAGTGAATATTCAGTATAATTTATAAATAATATGATTCATTAGGTCAGATCACCTTATAAGGTTACATCAATAAATGAGCATGTGGCAGCCTTCAAGGCAGAGCTCCTATGGAGGCAAAGCAATGTATTAATCTCTTCATTTTTGATTTCCACTCATCTCTTGCCAGCTTTATAATCCCTTTTCAGAACTAGAGTGGGCTAAAATGAGCAGAGAATGGGAATATACCTTTAAAAAAGTAGAGTGAGAAGGATTTCTGTTAAGCTTCCCATGTAGGGATGGGCCAGTGAAAGCTCATGAAGGCAGATGAGAGAGAAATTCATCTTCTGTCACTTCAGAGGGCAAAGTTCCAACCAATATAGAGACATAAACAAGACTTCTTGCATGTGTGGTGAATGTAGGACATGGTCAGCAGTGAGCTAGTTTAAACAGCTGCCCTGGTTTCCATTGTATGGAGGTAGCACAGCTGCAGGGCCTGGGTTTGGGCACAGCGGAGCTGCTCTGACAGGGCCAGGGGTGATGGAAGGGGCTGGTTGAGCAATGTTCCATGAGCAGGTAAGAAATCTTCGGAAGACTGAGATTACTGCTTGGGAGAGGGTTGAGATGATGTATGTTGGCAGGATGTTTGCTTTGAAGAAAGTAAGAGCTCGGTTGAGTGAAAAACAAAAGCAATTTCAGGCATGATGATTGTTTGTCTGCTGACCATCCTTACACAATAGCATATGATGCAGGTTTGTCACAGCCCATTTGCAGATCCCTGCTGATCCTGGAGCTGTAGCAGCAGCTGGGCAGAGGCCTGCTGAGTGCCAGGAGGCCACCTGTGGCACGGGGACCTCAAAACAGAGCCCAAGGCAGGGGTGCTGTCACTGTGCCTTGTACGAGTGTGCAAAGTATGCTCCAACACGTGTGAGAGAAGATAGGAAGCTAGTCCTGCTATCAGTGCTAGTAATGCAGCCTCATGCAATGACATTGTTTCCATTCCCTCAAATAAGGACTTGAAAGCATATATAAAGGAAAGGTTACTCATGTCCTTCAGCTTCCCTGTCTTCCAGAGAAGATCAGGCACTGTTACTGCATGCAGGAATTGACGCAGCACTGCTGAAATTCAGCTATGTGATACAATCTATTACAAGTTCTATAGGTTTCAGATGTTACCTTTTCCCTTGTCTTCCTTAGAATATTTTAATAAAGGTAGAGAGCAAGCAGCCCATACTTAACAGCAGTAGTTTGCCAAAACAGCAGTAATATGCCAATTCATAAGGAAAAATTAAGTAGAATCATTGAATGGCTTGGTTGAAAGGGACCTAAAACTACTCCATTCCACCCTTGTAGCATGGCAGAGTTGCACTCCCCACTATGTCAGGCACCTAAGGGCCCCAGGCAGCCCAGACCTGCATAGCAGATGATACATTGATAAGATTTATCTGGATGCCAGGAGTAGAATGCTAGCTTTTTTGGTGATAAACAAGGGATATGAGGAAGAGGTGTTTTTTGTTGTTGTTTTTGTTTTTGTTTTTGTTTGGTTGGTTTTTTTTTTTTAAATAACTCCAGTGTTAACAGCATCATTTTTTGCAACTCCTATACAAGAAGCAATCTCTAGTAAGTCCATCTAGTTCTCAGTTGGGGCATTAATCCAATGTTATTTCTGAGAGAAGTATGCTATTAACTAAATTTCTGTAGCAACTTTTGATCAGTTGTTTTGGTGGAAGTGAAAACTGAAGCCAGAAAAATCAGAATTCCATAGTGAGCACAGCTTGCAACTCTGTCCATACTGCTAAGGAGCTGGCCCAACATGATAACGTTAACACAGTCATTAATGGTATGTGACAAGAGTGAATACTTGGTCTCTAAATGTTGTAAGTTCAGAGATTCCAGTTTTTCAGCAATGTGTCTGTTATCTTTTATTCTAGTTTTCTAAGTTGCAGATGACTAAGTACATAATGTATATATACTTATATGGCAAATATATATATATACATTGTTTTTATTTCAAAAAATGTGCAGGTTTTAATCTGCTAAAACCGAGCTTGGCTAAGGAGGTTGTGACAAAGTGAAGGATGCAGCAAAGATTGCAGAATGGGGAGATTTAGCCGTAAGGCATCTCTTGGACTCATTCTTGCTTTATTCTAACATCATCCACCTATCTCCTCTTTTTTTCCTCCTTTTGATATATTCCTGAATGATTGCTTTGCTTTTGATTCACAGAAGTTGCATCAGAAAGTCTTTCTGGAATTTCTTTGTTCTTTCACCAAGAATTGTCAGATTGTGTCAAGCAAGGTCAGAAATGAGTCTGCCTGCCTATGTAGTGCTGCTCAGCATTTTGCCTGTAATTTTTGTCCTCTCCATCTGTTAATTACATATAGAGGCTTATGAAAGATTACAATAACATATTAAATAATCAATGTGATGGGGGAACCGTTAGTTGCTGTTATCACAAATAAGTGATAATCTATTCTATCACTTGTGTTTGAGGAGAATGGAAGACATATCTGCTAACAGGGAAAAGAAAGGGTCAGTGCATTAAGGACTCATTGGACATTTTTTTGTTTATTACACACACTGCATTTCCACTGATTTTGTGGAATTCCTCCTGATTTGTAACCCTGTGATGTAGAGGAAAATCAGTCCTTTAAACTCTACCACTGTGTAGGGTGCATTTTCTGTTTTGTCATTCTGTTATGTAATTTTATATTTTTATATAAAATTTGTTAATATAATAATAATATTTAATATTTATTTATAATATATTATTAATAATAATTATTAATATTTAATAATTATAAATATTTATTTATATAAATTTGTTGCAGCGGCAACAATCTATGGAGGAAAACTTATTTTACTATAATATTGGAATACAAGATAACACAATATATATACAATTTAATTGAAATTGAGATTAATAAATCAGACAAGATGAGAGAGAGAGAGTTCCCGGGACCGATTCAAACCTGAAAAGCTTGGAACGGCCAGGAAAGCACCTCCAGCACCCACTGCCAGGCAGCAAGAGAGCGCCCCCCCACCCGGAAGGGCCAGATCCCGTGACTGCTGTAATGTACAGGGATAGGTACTTGGAATTGGGGCAGTGACACTTTAATGCCCTGTACACTACATGATGTTTTGATGTGGAATACTGAAATCCAAAAACAAAAAACAAAAACATGGAACCATGACAGATGTTGCACTGAGGGACATGGTTTAGTGGGAACTGTTGGTGATAGGTGGACGGTTGGACTGGGTGATCTTGTAGGTCTTTGCCAACACCTTTGTGATTCTGTAATTCTACATTTCTAAGTAAGTACAGATTATAAAAAGAGTTTTTTGTGGTTTTCTAAAGACTCTGTAATTGGTGAGAAATGGAAAAAATATACTTATGGACAAATTAGTGAAACAACTTTTAAAAAATCTCTGGAAACTTATATAGTTAGAAGAATGGCATGACCTTCAGCTGTTGCAGAAAACCTCAGAAATATTAAGAACACAGAGGCTGTTGGAAAATTCTCCAGAAATGCCAGAGTAAACATGGATGTATTAATAGTTGTTGAAGAGATCAAAGAGCTTAAAAAGCAGTGATGGGTTGTCGATGTATTGGAGGTCACCAGTTATGTCTTCATTCCACTTGCCTTTTCCAGTCACATAGCTGTATTTGCATAGAGGTAGTATTCACACTTGGCCTTGGAGTGCTGAAAGATCAAGTCACCTCATGCTGAACTTCAGTTTAACCTCGAGGTTAGCCCTGCTTTCAGTTTGATCAGATGATTTCCAGTTTCTTTCCAGTCTGAATTACTCTACATGTTAATACCACACAGTGAAGTTTCAGTGAGTTGTTAATCAGTCTCTGTTGCCCAGTTCTACCGACAACATATGCAATTATGAAAGTGCAGCGTCCCACTGAAGAGCTGAGTACGTAATGAAAAACTAATGATTAATTCACAAAGTCTGTCTGAAATACAAATTGCAGAGCTTCTCTATGTGGATGCTAAAGTACAGATGCTCTGAAACATTTTACGTGTTTTATGAAGTAAGTCTCGTGATCCTAAAAGTGCCATAAATTTTAGCATGGTTAGCAAACCAGCCATGCATGAAAGTTTTGACCTTATATTCTACATTATTTGATCAGCTAAAAAGTATCCTGTAATGAAAGTGACTGGCTATTGAAAAGGCAGCATCCAGTAGTCCGACAAATCACAAGCAGTTCAGGAAAGAGTGGCAAAAGAGGGGTAGTAAGGTTTGTAAGTAATGCTGTCTACCACAAAAGACTTTGGTATCCCTGTTGAAAAAACAGAAAGAAGATATATTTTAGATAAAGGGTACGTGGAAGCAGAAGACAGTAAATAATGCCTTCTCTTGCTCTTCTGCACTGTCCCCCACAAAGAACCACGAAAAAAGAAAAGAAAACCATCCTTCAGTGCCTTTGGCAAACTAAAACTGTACCTGCATATGAAGAGAACAGAATTGCAGGGGGGGGGGATTGGGTTGAGGGGGATTAATCTGAAGAAAGAGTCAGAATGGCAAAGGCTCCAAATGAGGTACCATTAGCAAACTATGTAAAAGGCAGAAAGAGCATGCTTTTAAAATGCGTAAGAAGCTAGAGAATAACAAAAGGAATTGTCAGGTTCTCTACTTAAGAGGATGGAAGAAAAAATATATATAGTATGTAGCAAGCTAAAAAGCTTAATAGCTACTTTGTGTTAGCCCTTCACTAAAAAGATAATAGTTACAGGCTTAATGCACTAATAGTAATAAGGTGGAGGTGAGATGGAATCAGGAAGGAACAGGTTAAAAAGTGCCTACCAATTTAAGTTGGAAAGCATTAAAATAATCTCTGGAGAGCCAGGCAAAATTCTCCCTGGAGTGAGGTAGCGTCTGTATCAAAGCCATTGGCAATTTAATTAGTGAATTCATGGAGGAGAGGGAATTTCACTGGGGCTGGAAATGAATGCCATGGAATGAAATCAAGCAGGTAAGATCCTCACACTCAAATTCTGCATTTTCAGTTCAGATTTTTAGGGACAAGGGAATATGCTGCTGCTATGAAAGTCCATTGTTCAATATGCTGTATGGCCCCAACTGAACAAACTGTGAACCTGGCTAGCTAATTAGTGCTTATTTTGGCAGTGGTCGTTATGCGGCCAGCAGCCAGTCTTACAGACTGAGGAGAAGCATAATGTGAAGATGTGGACTTTGAGTGGCAAGCCTTATGTGGTGTCATTTCATACACCAAGGCAACCTCCCAGTTTGCAGTGGTAGCATCTGATTGATAATTCACATTATTTTTTGAAGTCGATAGACTCAGTGATACCGTGCTAAACACACATGAAGAGGAAGCATGAAATCGCTGTGGTTGCTGTCCAATCTTTTCTTTATAATTATTTCATTAGCTGCCATCTGTAATTAAGTTTAAACTGTCAGTGGTTCCATAGCATGGTGGTGTCATTGATAATATCATGTACACAATTATATAATCCTTTCTATTGGGAAGCATCAAAAAATCATGGCTGGGAATATGTAATGCTTTTTTTCAAACGAGAACAGATGAAACAGAAATTTCAATGGACTCATAACTTCACATTCTTATTGTTGTTACCCTTTTTTTGATCTAGCCAGGAGGATATTTTCCAGGATCTAGAATATTTTAAGCACTTTTATACTTTGTCTGTTTAACAATTGCTCTCCATTAAATTCAGGTTCCAATTTTTGAGTTGGGCAAACAGCAGAAGAGTACAGGTAGAATTTCCCTTTCAGAATGTTATGTGTGTCATTTGCTCTGTGAAAATTCCTCTTGATAATTCTCACCAGTTTTGTGCCCTTTTCAATATTCGTGACATAGAGGAGGAACTAAACTCTGTCCTTCCTTTGGGGAATCTTATGCAACCAACTGTGTGATTCTTATTGTCCCTCAGACTGTCTGTAAAAATCTGCCAAATTCCAAAGCAGTGGCCTATCAAGCAATGGCAGAAGCGTGGAAGCTGCCATCTGAAGTTTTGCTGGTCTTCCTCAGAATGCAGAACATATTGAGGAGCAGGAGAAAGATGTGTCTGGGCAGTCCTCCCTGCTGAGCCCTGCAAGACCTGTGGCAGGCAGCAGTGACTCACTCTACAGGGGAAACCCCCACAGTCCCAGAACACAAGAGGAAGGAGTGTAAATTTGTTTCACCCCTTTCTGTGAAAGATGGTTTAAACATCCTATTTCTGTTATGTGTGCATAACACACACAATTGCACACCCATCAGTGACCGTAGTCTTTTCTAGTTTGTACTGGAATGCCCATCCATATTTCTTGCTCTCCCTTCCCTCTTTGAAGACCTGTGACTGAACACTTTTGTATTCATCTCACCCAGCTGTAGAGGCCACAGTGCCAGATCCTGCAGGTGTGATTCTCCTTGTTGGTGAAATGCCCAAATAACAAAAGGGGGAAAAAATCTTGCTGTCTGCCTCTAGTGGCATCTCAGTCTTGTGTCCTCTCACATGAGTGTCTGCCACTCATTCTGCTTGTGAATGCATTCAGAAGTATGTGTTTTATTAACATAATACTGCTCTATGCATGCCAAATCTTTTCCGGTATTTTTTGTAAGTGATGCAGTAGATCTTTAGCTGAACAGGAGCAGTTTGGGGCTGGATGGGACACAGTCAGGAGCCAAGGGAGTATCGGCCCATGGTATTGCAGGGCTGCATTTACTGTCTGGAAAGCATTGGGGCTAGAGGGGAAGGGGAAGAGAAGGCAAAATCTACACTCATCTTGGAAAAAGGCAAGGAGGAGGGACCCTAGAGAGGATCTTGGCTTGAAGTGGAATAGAAGTTGATCATGGGACAATTTAGTCCATCTTTAAGAGGAGAAGGTGATTTTCTAACTTTAATTATTCCACAGCTTGTTGGATTTCTGTGGCTTTAGTATATATGTGATTCCTCTTCTGGCCTTACAAGTCCTCATCAATCCATCCATCCTTCCTGCTCAGCAGTGCCCGTCAGCAGTCTCAGAGCTACATGTTCTCAACAGCAAGCTTGGGTGACCCCATAGGAGCTGCCTCCACATCTTCCTTGCTGCCCAAGTCCCTAAGAGTGGGGCCCTGGGATCCGTGGGAACAGCAATGGGAGGTCATCACCGAGCTGGGTTGTGCATGGTTCTGCTTGAGGTGCTGAAAAAGCCTGGGGTGCTTTCCATTGGCTGTACATGGAGAAACTGCCATGATCACCAGTGATGTCTGAGATACAGAAATGAGGGAGCATTTGGTCATTCATTATTCCTACTGTATGAACCTGTTACTGGTGTTTGCTGGTACAATAAATAGGGATTGCAGACGATCCATCCAAGCACCAGTAAAAGGGTGGACATGTGTGACAGAAGATGTTCTCCAGAATGGCAAATTTTGGATGTAGTTTCACATTTGTTGTTTTTTCTTTCAGCTGTATAGCATCTTCTGACTGAAGTCCTGAGTATTTTGGAGAGTGACTATAGTAATGCCTAGATTTTGTTTACACAGAGTAAAAGCAGGGAATCTCCTGTATCTTCAGTGCATAGTTGATGAGAGCTCCATGTTGTAGAGTAGATTCCAATTTCTCTGGAGATGGAACAGGTGACTGTGAGGTCAGCGTGTTAAGGACTATCTGCTATCTTGGCATGAAGTGTTCATAAAGAGAAGTTAATTTGGTTTTGCTTTCCCAATTTATTTCAAAATGAGAATTAAAAAGATTTTGTGCAGTAGAACAAAACCTTCTACAAATTAATATCTGTCAGTATTTACACTCTTGTAACTTTCAGACTGACACTGAGCAGTGGCAGTGAAGGTAGATCTTTTTAAGGAGATTGTTTTAAAGACAAAGCAGAAAAAGAGATCACATATTGCATAGGGATACAATAGAGCGAAATTTAGTCAAAGACCTTTGGAACTATAAACTCTTATTGTATAAAGTGGTAGTCAGAGTAGTCAGATGTGGGCTTTTTCACTTAGATTCATCTCTGAACAAGATGACTTGTTTAGATGTCCAAGTGCCAAAATGGAAAATTTCATGTTACATTTAAAATTAAATTTAATATTTGCTTCATTATTGTGAAGAGCTTTGCTCACAGTCTTTTGAGTTAGCTTGTTTAGCTTTATTTTTCCTGTGTGCTGTTTAGGTCTTTGAACATCATTTCTTCCCCTCCTAATTGTTTTATCATGAAATTCAAAATGCTCCATGAGAGACTTCAGAGACTACACAATCTTATTTCTCTGACATCAAAGTTAGAAAACACTGTGAGATGAGCCATCTTGACCGTCATGAAACAGGATTTTGACATTGTTATGCTTGACATTGCTCTCATTTCATCCTTTTTTTTTTTTTTTTTAAGACAGTAGAAAGAGGGTATCCTAGGGACATTTGTGACTTACACAACTCATAAGTGAGCAGAGGTGTGAAAAGCATCCTCAGCCCTATTGCTTTGAAAAGAGAACCACATCTACCAAATAGTTTAGGGATTGGTTGGCTGAATGTCACTTGTGCTCAGTGCTCAGTTGTTTTTTTTTTGTTTTTTTTTTTTTTTTTTGTGACAACAAAAAAAAAAAAAAATTTAAAAAAAAAAAAAAAAAAAAGATTGATGTATTATGCCAGTGAATAAGTAGCACTTGATGCTGCTAAGACATTGCAAACTAAAAGCACATAAGCTTTAGGATAGTGCAACACTAATATATAGATATAGATATAGATATAGATATAGATATAGATATATAGATATAGATATAGATATAGAGATGATATAGATATAGATTAGATATAGATATAGATATAGACATAGACATAGATATACTTGTATTGTTTGGTATGCAAAATTCAACTTCAGTAAGCCAATGTCATTATTATTGGAAAATAGTTCCTAAATATAAATAGGAAAACATTGTCATTGTAGGAAAGAAGCAGTTATTTAGAAAAAGGGAAATCTGTGTGATGAAAATGCCATCCATGGAAAAACATGTGTGATGCTTATAAAGCAGGTAAATACTTTGTACAGTACATCTTACCTAGTTTCTCAGCTGCCGTTAAGATTATCACAAGTTAGGTTTCGTGTTAACCTAAGGACTAGAGGTTTTTGCTAAATTCTAAGGGATTTGACTCACTGTGCTTAAATATATCTTATTGTGATTATTCAGTAGGCAAATATGCAAAAGTTTTTTTTTCTGCAGTGTGACAGTGATAAGCAAACAATGTATGTTCTGCAGTCTGAAATGTCAAAATATTACGACAAAAGTCTTGAAATAAAGAGAAGAAATATTAAAAAAAAAAAAAAGAAAAAGAAAAAGAAAAAAGGAAAAAGAAAAGCAAACGCCTACTGGGTTGTTTTCCTATATTGTCTGTTGTGCTGTTGTGCTGTTATTCTAGGTCAAATGTGACCAGAGCAATAAGCAAAATGAAGAAACTGAATCTGGGTGGGAAAAAAAGAATCTTAGAGTTATTGTGGTTGTAGTATTTTGAATATTTTACAGTAAAGAAATATCTTTATTGAAAATGTATCTCCCTGATAATGCGCCTTTAAGTTGAAGAAAGTATTTGCAGATGTAACTGTTTAATAAAAACTTAACACATTATTTTATTTTGTTCCTGTTAGTCTCCCGATCTTTTATGTTTAATAAACATGTCTTTATGAATTAAATGCACATTTCTTCTAAATGGAATATATTTTGATGCGTATGGAATACAAAATCAAACAATTCACAGTAAAATACGAATCTTTGAAATAAAAATGCAAATAACCTGCCCAGGTCAGCTGTGAATGTGCAACCCTTGTATCAATGGGGGAATTATTTTTTCTGGACTGCTTTGTTTCTGAATGCGTGAGAACATCTCTCCAGCACAGTTATGGTAAGTAATTATCCTTTTGGAGCTAGTGCAGTGCATGCAGCACACAGTGGACTTACCTGATTAAATGGATAGGCAATGCTTTATAGAAGTAAAACACTGCAGAATAGGAATAATATTTATGCTCTAGTATTTTTTGTTTTTTTGTTTTTTTATGACACCACCTTATCTGAATGTTTTGGGGTTTTTTTATATGCTATGCATTAGGCATCATTTTGAGCATTACGACAGTCTAGAAACAGAGACATTCAAAAGTATTAAGAAATTAAGACAGCAAAATAATTGAATTGTTGCTTTTTATTTTAAAGGATATGGTACCTCCTGCTTTCTGTGATGTAGTCAGGAGTAAGTGAGTTCTCTTGTGCTTCTCAAGTGGTATGAAGGTGAGCATGGAGAGGAGATAGCACGCTGGCCAGTGGTCACTGATTTTGCTTTAAAAAGGACTTGGAGCAAGCAAAGGAAAGTCTTTTCCTGTGGAATGGCAGTGAAGTCTGTTGCTATGGTCTCAATTGGGTGCCTGGAAGCACTGATGTAAGTGTGAAATGTTTTCATATCACAAACATATTAGCAACTTACTTGATACCAGACACAGAAAAAGAAACCCATACTGTTTGTGCATATCCTTGTTTTCCTGCTTTTTTTGTACAGTAGTAAAGTGAGGATGGTGTTGGCAGCCAATTTGATGTCAGGTCTTTCTGTGATTCTTTCTTACTGCTCATCAGGGTGCCGATAGACGAAAGCCATCCAGCATGAAGAGATTTTTCACATCACAGTTTCAGAAGCAAACTACTTCTTGCCAAGCACAGAAAATACCAATAAACATTACATATTCACATTTCCCTTTTGTTGTTTAATAAGGGAAAGGTGTCCCGGTGATTGCTCAGCCATCAAGCAGGAAAAATTACAACTTCTTTTCTTCTCTTTTTGCTCTTTTGTCAACAGAGAGTCTCTTTACTCAGCCTTCTGCTGTAAACTAAAGGGAACATATAGTGAGTCTCAATAGGAAACATAATGGGAAAATACAAAATTGCACAGCTCAGCTGCCAATTGCAAATGGAGGCCTCTCTCCTCTTGGCTGTGTGGGGATTTTTTTTGTAAGCCAAAATTGTTTCCCCTGATTTTCAGGGGCCTGTTTATAAATTTGGGATGTGTCTCCTTTCTCCAAACACTCTTACATTTATGAATGAGAGTTTTACGGGTACGGCCCACACATTTCTCTTTGGTTTTTATTTTTATTTATTTATTCACAGTAGGCTGGAGTTATTTGGTTTTCTTTTTTGTCTGTTGTGGTTGGTTTGGTTTTCTGGTTTTTAAAAAAGTTTCTTCCTTTTTGCTGTAACACCTACCTCTGCTGTTTTAGCAGGGGTTTCATGGCAGTCTTTTGCAAAGCAGCTTTCCAATACAAAGTAGACTGAGGGACTGGTTTAGTTAACAAACTAATGGGTTGTAGTGTGTGCATGTGAACTAAATTCTTTGCTTTGAAGTCCCGTTTGTTCATTTTCAGTGCTGCTAAAAATTGTTTTCCTTACCTTTCCAGTATAAATCTCTGCTCAGCATGAGAAACTGTAGGAAAAATTAGAAAAAAATAATAATCTCCCAGCCTATGTTGTTGTAGTTTATTGGTTTTTTGATAAGAGGTTGGTTTTTTGGGAGGTGAAAATGACATTATCCAAATCTTACTATAAAATTGACATTCTTCGCTTGAAGCTTAAATATATTTATTATTACCTTTGCTAATCTTTAAGTTAACTAATTTTACTGTTTGTCAACATGAATTGACAAGGGATCATGAATGACAAGGGAACATGAATGACAGGGATCTCTTGGAAAGAGTCCAGCGGAGGGCCACGAAGATGGTGAAGGGCCTGGAGCATCTTCCCTATGAGGAAAGGCTGAGTGAACTGGGTCTGTTCAGCCTTGAGAAAAGGAAACTGAGAGGGGACCTGATCCATGTCTATGAATATCTAAGGTGTGGGGGGCAGAATGGCGAGGCCGGACTCTTTTCAGTGGTGAGTGGAGACAGGACAAGGGGAAACGGCTGGAAACTGCAGCATAGGAAGTTCCTCACAAACATGCGCAAGAACTTCTTTACAGTGAGGGTGACGGAGCACTGGAACAGGCTGCCCAGGGAGGTGGTGGAGTCTCCTTCTCTGGAGATGTTCAAGACCTGCCTGGATGCCGACCTGTGCGACCTACTGTAGGGAACCTGCTTTGGCAGGGGGTTGGACTCGATGATCTCAGGAGGTCCCTTCCAACCCCTACAATTCTGTGATTCTGTGATTCTGTGATTCTGTGATGAATTTACCTCAGTTCCTTTCACAATGCTAATCCACTACTACTAAACTACTCTTACTATCTTAATGCTTTTTTTGTGTACAGGTAGTTATAATAAACCAGCAGTAATAATTGGCATCACTAGACAATGTAGCAGTATTTCAGAACAATTTTCTTTCTGTATGTATGTATATTTGTCTCATGCATAGTAACATAGGAAGAAATTGTGCTAAGTATGAAGCCTACTCATCACTCTGAAAGGCTTTGCTCTTGTATTTGTGGTAATCCCTGTAATAGGGGTGTGTTGGTACTGATTACACATGTGGTCTGAAGTGTGCAGCAAACTTATATACCTAGTGTTCCATTTAAAGTCATTTACCAGATTAAAATAATCTGGTCTTTTCAAACACTTGATTTTTTCCTATTTTACTGGGCTTGTTTTCTGTCCCACAGATAGTGAATTGTAGATACAGATAATAAGATTCCAACAGTGCCTTTCATTAATATTAGTCCTGTATTTTACTGAATGATTGCTTAAGTGAGTCCTTAAATACATAAGTCAGACTCCACCCGCATTGCTAGTAGGTACTTTGGAAACTGCTGCTTTCCAAGGCTGTTGGAAAAAGTGGTCATGTGTTTTTGTATAGTGATATAATCTCTGTATAAAATGTTTTATTGCTTCTTGTAACGTCTGCAACAAAACTGTGCTGAAAATACATAGGAAACATGTAGATCAACTCACATCTACTGCTCTGTTTCTCAAACTCCATCATTTTCTCCAGTAATTTCTGATAGTAATTTTGATTTAGTATGTTAATTTAGGAAACAATCATACAAGTGTATACACTGGCTTATATCTAGGAAACTGGGATGTTATCTTTTTGCAGGTCCATATTAGACTGCACTCTGATTTCTTTTTCTTTCTGATACATGAATTTATGTGACTGGCTGCTCTGGGAAGTTCTGGTAAGAGTTTTTTAATATATTGCTTGGCAAAATAATCATACTGTACTGAATGAATTCATACATAAGCATGACTCACACAGAAGGCTGAGCAGTTGCACATTTAAGCCAGCCTCTTCCAGAAAAAAAAACATGCAAAATCTCATGTTTATTTTAATTTTATTTACTGCTTTGCATATGCATATTTTCATGTTTTTCTAAGAAAACATGATTTTCCCACCTACTCTTTAATCAGCCGATAGTAGTGAAGCCTTCTGAGACGCCTGAAAACAAAACATTTCCACATGTGGAGTGTTTTTTCTGAAATGACTTTTCTTCTTGAAAGCTAGTTTCCATATGTAAGTATGGAAAGCCTGCCTTGTAGGAAACAGTACATGCTGACTGACCAGGAGATGTTGTCAAAGAATAATTTTTCTGGTGCATGTTTATATCTGAAAGAAAAAAAAGAGAAATTTGAGCAAGAGATGTCAGCACATTCTCTGAAATTCCTATTCTCTTTTGGACATAATGTTAAGTCTTTTTACGAAGGAAATGCTTTTCTTATAACTGTATGAAAAGGACTTGGGTTTCAGATGCTGAATTCAAATCTAAATGTGTTTCATGTTTTAGTCTTAAACTCGTTAAGCTTATTTCCCGTATCTTGAAAATTTTGAAAAAGAAAAATACTTCAGAATTCACATTAGGCTTTTCCCATCTCACACTTCCCTTTCCACTGGGTTGGGTACAAAGGGTTCTCAAGCATCTTCAAATGTCCATTTTTTTCAGCCCGTTATCTTGTACGAGGTGGGATATTTCTTTTTCCATCATTCAAGCTGACTGGCTGCACTGCTTGAAGAAGATTTGTGGGCTGGTATCTGGCTGTTTACTTGGTCTGTATTTGGATTGTAGAATTATATTCTGTATAAGTAGATGCAGCTGATGTGAGGATGAATTAAGGTAAGAAACAGGGTGAGTCATGAAATAGCATTACTTCTTGCATTACAGACATGATTTAGACAGCAGATCTATGGTTTTGTTTTCAGTAGTTAAGGAACAGTGGTGTGTTACATTCTATTAAGTCTTTCATTATGTTCTGGTGGGATTTCTGTGTCGTACTCTTCTAATGCACTTTTCCTGCTGTGCTGATATGTGAGGTCATAAAGTCATACATACAGGACAAGTGGAAACTTGTTCTATAGATTTTTTAATTGACAGGAAGGGAGAATCTTTCACTGTAATGTTCTTCAGAGCAACATTGAAGAATTTATGATGCAATTCCTAATTGATGGGGAGATGAAAAATACCACCGATGTAGGGAAATATGTAAGTTTCAGCTCAGATTAGGTTTTCCATGTACATCACTGCATCCTTGATGAGATTTGTTTTGCATTTTAGTCTCTAATCAAAATACTGTTTTCAGATGGGCATCAAGTAAGGGTATTTTGGCATGGTAAGTGCCAGGAATAGAGTGACATTCTTAAGCTTGCTTCTTGTCCATTTACCTTCTACCATAATTCTGACAACTCACAGGTTTTTTTGGTTTTGTTTTGTTTTGTTTTGTCCATCTTCACAACATCAGGTAACAGGATTACAGGACTTTTCATACTGTGGGGACCACAGGAGGCTGCTTGTCCAGACCTCCTGGTCAGAGCAAGGACAGCCCTGAGGTCAGAGCAGGTTGCTCAGGGTCTCTTCAGTCTCATCTTGGAAAGCTCCAGGGACAGAGGCAGCACAGCCTCTCTGTTCTGTGCTGACATCCTGTGACCCTGTGAGGCTCTGCTATCCCTATTTAATAGGAAGGAACAGAAGAGAGACTGAACTTCCTTCTCTGAAGTTGAGTTACAGTGTCACCTCTAACTGAAAGTTTCTCTGCAAGCAAAAACCTTTTTTAAGAAAGCTGTGAGGTACCAGGAAGCAGTAGATTCAGGACAAATTGGCAAAGTCCATAAAATCACACAATATAGCAATCGAATGAATTCACGTAGAGTATTAATTAATTTTCACTGTGATTGATTCAATTGAACTTGACTTAACTGGAGTACTCCAGATCACCTCTGCATTGAAATTATAACCCAAATGACTAACCCAGTATGATAAAGAATTTGTGTGGTGGGAGAAAACCACATCCCTGGTTAAGAGACTGAGTTCGGGAGCTTCTTAACCAGTATATCAGCATTCTTCACTTTAGGAACTCTAATAGATGTCCTTAGTGGGCTTCAGCTGTCTCACAACTTTCAACTTTTATCAACAGAATTAGAAACAACTCTGTAGTCCCTAAAGGAATTTGTAACTAAGAGTGGATAACTACTGTTATTAGGACATTGCAGGAATAAGGAAGAAGAATAACAAGTAGCGTAAGATCTATGCAAGCAAAAGGTATTTATCAAAAGTGATTTCCACATTAAATATATTTAAATAGTTTAGGATACAGTTATAACCTCATCTTCGTTTTTTCTTTCCTTTTTCCTGTTGTGTGCCTGCCTGTATCCTATAAGAATCTCAAAATGGGTGGCCCACTTTCTAATAGCGGGGCCGACATGACAGTACAGGGCTTTAGGAAAAATTTGGAGCAGCTGGAGGCATCAGTCCTTAACTTCAAGTCCCCAGAACCACCCCAGGTGATTTATGAGAAGCCAGCTGAGGAAACCTTCCTGGGTACAGCACTGCTGTAGTGCATGGGTGCTGTAGTGCATCACTACATTGGTGCATGGGTGCTTTGTCAAGGTAGTTGTCCACACCTAGCCTGTTAGTAGCCAATGCTTCTGTATTTCCCTTTCATTTTCAGGCATATTAAAAATTTATCACAAACATTTAAAGAAGAGGAATGCATTGACTTTTCTGAAAGCAATTTGTTAATTAACATCAAAGGGATGAAATTTGCCTTGCATTGCCTGGTGAGTGGCATTCTTCCATCGTCCTGGTTGCTATGGCGATGAAGGAAACTCGTTTGTTCCGGGTCACTCCTAAATTTGCACATGAAAGCATTAGAGATTACTGCTGTCTAATCAAGTTATATGGAAAAGTTTAAAGGGAGGTACAATGTTTTACAGCCAGCAACCCTCAACAGAATAAAACACAATAGCTGAGAAAAAGGATTATCTCTTGCTTTTAAAAAAATACTAAGAAAGTTCAAAATGATATGAAAGCTTTTTTAGCCAAACATCGTGATTTTTTAATGCTGTTTTCTAAATGAGGAATGTAGAATCACATTTCTAATAGAGAATTAGTATATGTATTGCCCAACTCCAGGGCTACATTCAGCATAATGAATAAGGCATGTGCTATGCATACATTAAAAGACTTTACTTTTGTACTCCAGATTCCTAAGTGTCACAGTCCTGAGTATTGTCACATCACTGCTGAAATACAAAAAAACGTGTTACTTGGAGTATGAATTACGTCTCCAAAGAAGTCAGGGCTGATTTCTGTGGGAAGCCCCAGCAGAAGCCCACTTGTTGCTGCAGGGTGAGGCATTCTACGGTGCCCAGGGAAATACCAGCTGCACTGAGAGGCTTGAGGGCTGAATGAGTTTGGACTTTCATTTGTGGACTTGGTTCTTTCTTTTGTTTTAGCTGTTGTTTCGCTTAGTTTTGGTAGGTTATTAGATTTTTCATGGTGTGCAATTTACGAATAACATGTCAGTCATTTAAAATTCTGCTTTTAATGTGAAAATCTCAAACTCTACCAGCAGGTATGCAAGCAGCTCCATAATAGAACAGAACGTCGTTAACTTAATATTTATGATGTAACAGTACTGCTCAGAGAGCACCATTTAAGAAATACATCCAATTCTTCAGGCTGTCTTTTAAATCTGGCAGAAACAAGCATATAGCATCTTGTATCTTAATTATACGTGAGGATATTCTTGCTATAAAATAGCATTGTTGTCATGGAAGCAATCAAGACTCTGCGACAAGGAAACTGTTTGATTGACCAAGTCTGTTCTTAACAATACAGAGGAAAAAATGCCCTTTTAAAGGAACTGATGAGGAAATCCATATGCTTAAGTATTGGCTTTTTTTTTTTTTTTTTTTTTTTTAACAACAAACTGGTATTTTTCATTAGTAAATCAAAATATGTGCTTTGTGATGATACAAATTAGTATCACTAAAACACGGATGGGGACTGCACACACATGTCCTTTCTGAAGAGGGGCTGTCTGTGATAGCAGAACGTATATGTGTACACCCATATTTGCTTCTATCTCAGGAAAGGTGAATGAAGAATGATGTATCAAATACATTTTTGTATTTGCCCTTAACTTTTTATCATACTCTGATGTACAACCTCTAGGAAACTCACATCTATGCATCCTGCTTTTAGTTCTCCCATTTTCTTCTCAGCATAAAATTTTTATGTAAGATACTCCCCCTAGGCCTTTTCTATGGAACAGAAATAAGTTTAAATTCTATATTAGTATGTCTGATGTATTTGTCTGTTCTAAAACCTTGTCTCAGATTCCTCACTGTGTGTGAGAAGCGCATTCTGGAAATACGATAGAAAACATTGGTGTGCAAGAATCTGAAGTTGATGGGTTTTTCCATGTTTTCAGGTGAAATACGAAATTACAACAACTTAATCACTACTTCGTAGTCAATTTGTTGTTGACCTGCTTTCTGCCAAAAGTTTTCTAAGTTGGTAGCCTCAAAGGTGTGAGACGTGCGTGTATCCGAGCTCATGCAAGAGCTACATCAGTTCATCTAGGATTGTGTGTGTGGAAGTCCACACAGATACCTGGATTCCTTACGTTCTCCTGCTGAACACACACCTGCCAGTACTGCTGGCTCAGAAGCCTAAATGGAGCCCTTCTGCTCTGCTCTGAGGGCTTTCACAAATAAATTCCTGGCAGAGGGAAGAGCTGGTTCTTGCTCTCCCTTGTTTTCCAACTGGTCTAACCATCACTTCAAGATTATTAGGTTCTAGTATATATAGCAAAAAGAGTATTTTGCTGAAGCCAGTAGTAGGTGGTGGTGTTTTGTTTGTTTTTTTTTTTCTTCCAGCAAAGTACTTCATTACATCAGTATCTTCAATATCACTGCTGCTGGTGGAACCATGGTTAATGCTCGTGTGCTAATGTGCATGTGGAAAAGGGAATCTGTTTCATATCTTCTGAAATCAAATCTACGTTAATTTAAAAAAAAAAAAAAAAGGAAGAATGTGAAAGGAAGGTTAGGAATACACATTTTTTTTTCTCCCATGGTTTATTGTATTTATCTCTCTTAACCAGAAAACAAAACAAAACAAGCAAAAAAATACCTAAATGTCATACATTATATTACTTTTTTTTTTCTTTAGAATTTGTTACTGTAATTATATACAGAGTCATGACCAAGGCTGGTAAAATATTGAAAAAAATAATTGCAAGTGTTACTGGAATTCCAAAGGGCTTTTCTATTCTTTGCCTTATTGGCTATTTTAAAACTGTTTTGTAGGTAGAATGATGATTCTTTATATAAAAATATCCCTAAGAACTTACAAGCAAAGATACTTATGCATGAGTAGGCACATTTTCTTTTTGTCAGTTTAAAAATGTTTCATCTATAGCAAGAACAAAAGTGATACCATGATTTTAGCTGACCAATTGCACATCATGAATAATGCAAAGTGAAATGAATAACTCATCAGCAGCTCTGATACTGAGATCTGTTCTCACCCAGGGTCCGCTAATTGTGATCCCATTCATATAAAAAATCTGCTTATAAATGCACTGTGAGCAGAAAAAAGAATACATTCCAACAAACAGTATTTTTAATAATTTTACCAGCTTTAGTCACCACTTTCCATTGCAATTCAAAATCCATCTTCTTATACTGTGCCCTATGTTGACCTCCAATGGCAAGATTAATTTCTTTTCTTATTCAGCATTTAAAAAGCATCCATTTCCTAATTTACCTTTCCCACATCTCTCTCGGTTGCTTTTTAAGCAGGGAAGCAAAGCAGTACTTGATGAAAATGAAGTATGGTTCTGAAGGACTTCATATTTATTGTGATTGTGCTTCCTTTCAGTGACTTATTGAAGGGAAGAGAAAAATGTTACATTTACTTTACCCAAATTTACATCCCTCAAGTATACATTTTTGTATAATAACCAATTGGCAATTTTAAGAAAATAATACCGTTAAGAATGATGAATAACCATTGGATGCATTTTTTGCATTTCTTTTCACATTTTTATTTTAGAATCCTGATTCTACATTCACAACCAAATAGAGAAATATTGAGAATAAAAGAGAGGCTTTTTTCTCTTAGATCACTGCAAGTAAGAATCACTGTTTAATAAATATTCTGGAAAATTCAAGTTGAAGGATGGAATCTGAACAGTTTCTTAAACAGAGATCAAAAGAGATGAAAAAGTTACTGAGAAGAAAGATGAGTTTTGAAAAGTAAGGAACAGAAAGCTGACAGCTGAGGGCCCAGGTTTTCCTTTGGGCTGCCTTTCACACATGGCTTGAATACTTGCATGGGAGAGCAAGCATGGCCTGAACGCCATCTCCCTGCCATCTCCCATGGTGTTTTCTGTAGCAGCAGGGTGCAGGCAGTTTATAGAGAGTTGTAGATGGTCATCTGGGGCTGTTTTACTGCACCCAATGGTAGGGTGCAGTAAAAAACTCACCTGAGCTGGTGAGTTTTCAAAGGCTACTTGAAACTCATTGGAATGAAGCGAGTTCCTCCAGGGGTCACGTGGAATGTCAGCATTTGGTTCTCTTGCACTGAAGTTGAGGGAATCAATATATGTATATATCTTTATTACTTAAAACATTTAAGGTCTTTCATTGCTTTTTGCCCATCCTCAAGGCAGTTTTAAATATGTCAGTGTGGACATACTATCGGAGAAAACAGTGAGGCAACATGGAGACCTTATTTCTGTGCCAACCAGCACAAAAAGCCAGTATTGCTGCTGCCTTAGCTCTAGCTGTTGTGCCGATAATCTGGATACTGGGGACTGTTACTTTTCATTAGCTTAGGTAAACCCCTTCTCAAATATTAAGTGAAGCGTTAAAAAATAAAAAAACAAAAACAAAAACAAAAAACATGGCATGTAAGTATCAAATGCACAAAAATGTTTACAGTTCTTATTTAAATTAGTTTCAATTCTGCAAAAAGAAAAAATAGAAACAGCAGCGTCTTGCAGCATGAAATCTTTCTGGCATTGGTGGAGGAGTCTATTTTCTACCTATCCCAGCACTCATTGTCTGTTGCAGATTCGTTATAGTAATATTGCTTTTTCCAGTCCTACATTGTTATGATAAATGCATGCGTATTTTCTTCAGCCCTGCATTTTGCTTTCAATACATTGATTGACTGCTATTTTTTCACAAATCAACTATTCTAAGGGCTTCAGAGTGAGAAAATAATTTTAACTTTCAAAATGAATTGGCTGCTGAGGTCACAGGCCAGCAGTGTCAGTCAGGGCTGCTGGCTCCCATGCAGTGTGAGCTCCTGTGCAGTGTGAGCTCCTGTCATTGCGGGCAGGGGTCAGGGGGAAGGAGGCTCACAGTGATTCTGGAGCACTGCTACTATTACAGTTATTTAGCTGTTTTAAATTGGGTGGACTGTCCAGTTTTCTAAAGGCTTACTGGAATTTTGTGACAAACTGTAGTTTTCATTCATTTGGTTATACGTGAGTCTGCAAGAGTGAATGGAGACAAAAATGCAAGGGAGTGCGATGAGCTGACAGCTGTTGCTGTACTGTGCTACTCATACACATGCTGCATGTGTTGCATTTGCTGTTTGTAAATTTCTCGTCTGAAGTTAGGTATCTGTTATTTCAGTTCCTTTTCTTTCTCCCAGTTCATTGGCCTGAAAAGTAAAGCAGAGCATTTGGCTCTCCATGGTGGGAGCAAGGAGTTGCAAAATACTGCACAAACTTTGAGGTCCTTGTTGTCACTATCATATATGATATATGTCATGGTTGTTTTCGGCTGGGTCTTTATGATCTCTGCACCCTTCTCAACTTATTTTTAATGAAAATTATTACTAGAAGCACACTAGTGTGTCAGTAAAATACAGGATAGTGTTAAGAGCTAATTCATTAAATCTCCATTAGATTCTGCAACTCTATTACTGAAGCAAAAGAACGCTTTACCAACATATCTTTCAAATGCTTTAGCTCACAGACTCGGAATAAAAAGTGCTGGTAATGTAGACTGATGAAATGAAATGTATTCATTTCTTTCAGCTCTTTTTTTTTTTCTTCCCCCCCCCACCCCCCCCACCGTACTGCGTGGCTCACAAACTGCTGTGTACTTGGCACTAAATCCACATGAGAAAGTAGAGTTATATTATGAAATGGCAGCAGTTACTGCAGCATGGTTTCAGGACAAACTCACAGCTGTCAGCTTTTGGATCAGTGAAGTGTGGAGTTAGTGCAGGGAAAATGTTTAGCCTCAAGGGGGAGAAAGCCAGCTGCCATGTCCATTAGCACCCTTTGTTGACCATCCAAGAGCACTGACAGCATCCAAGGCAGCTCTGTCCCAGCTCTTTGCTGGAGGAAATAATTGGAAGATGCCCAGTGTGTGGACAGAGTGGCATGAGTAAAAAGAAGAAAGTGAGATAAATGTATTTAGATCTTGAGGTGGTTTGATTTTGGGGGATAACCTCAGGCAGAGATGTAAATTGTACCTGTCCTTTCAAAATGAAAGGGATTAGTGAAATGCAAGGGAAAAAAAGAACACTTAGCCTCTTTGTCTTGGTTGGCGGGTACAGGAAAAACAGGCCCCCCTAAAGGATAATCAATGGAATGTGCTAATATCTGAGCCAGCACTTTGAAAATCCTCAATTAATTTTGAGGCTGAGGATACTTGGGTGCTCAATCTGAGCTCTCTGGCTGCACTTGAATTATCTGAGCGTATAGATGCTTGGGATCTCCTAAAATGAGATCCCAGCTGTTTCTGGTTGATAAGTTTAAAATTAGTAATCACTTTTGACAATTTTTCATTTAAATGAAAAATTGGGTGCTTTGATTCATTATTTGCGTTACATCATAGCACTCAGAAGCTCAGTCACAATTCAGGACCCTATGTTATTCAGTACATATGAATAAAGAGCAAAAGATTGTCCTGGCCCAAGGGATTTTGTTGGTTATGAAGGGTAACAAAGTAAAAAGTACAAGGATACAGTGAGATAGCATCCATCAGTATTATATCAACATAATCAATACTTTATAAGCAGCATCAACTTGTTGCTCTGATTGTTAAAAAAGTCAAGAAATATGGCCAGCGAGTAAGGGAAAATTGAAGAGAGAATGAAGCAGCAGCTGTTGTGGACTACCCATCAAACTGTTCACTTCGGATCCACTGAGAAACAGTGCTGCGGTTGGCATGGGAAGTTACTCTTACATCTGCAGTGGATGGATGTCTCTGTGTTAGCATTTTCACACTGAGGGTGGTGACACAATGGAACAGGTTGCCCAAGGAGGCTGTGGATGCCCCATCCCTGGAGGCATTCAAGGCCGGGCTGGATGTGGCTCTGGGCTGCCTGGTCTGGTGGTTGGTGACCCTGCACATAGCAGGGGGTTGAAACAAAATGATCATTATGGTCCTTTTCAACCCAGGCCATTCTATGATTCTATGATTCAGTAAAATGCCATTTGTTCTTATTCTTCTAAAACTGTTAATTATTTGATTTTATGTTACTGTTCTTCTAGAGACTCTAATCAAGAGATAAATTATTATTTGTGTATATAGTTATTGAATTGAATAATAGCATTTCATGAGGCAAACCTGAGAAATTACCATTGATGTCCAGATGAATATCACCCAAAGGAAATTCCTGAATTTAAGGTTTGAGAAGGAATCTTAAGTAAATAGAAATACTAAATAGGAAAAAAAGTAGAGTTGCAGCTGAGACAAATACTCAGAAAATAAGGATTTCATATCAATTTTCCCACTAGGCTTCAGAGAGTGTGTTTGCATTTACGTACAGTTGTGTGTTTTCTTGGGTGGAAAATAAAATGTGGGGAAATATTCAAAAATATCCAAATGCTTTGTTCCTGTTTTGTAGCCTATTCACACTGCTTTTTTTCCCTAACTAATTCTTTTTGTAAGACTAAAGCATTGTATTGCCATAAAAACAAAACAAAACAAAACAAAAAAAAAAAAACAAACAAAAAAACCAAAAACCTGTTGTTTAAATAAACAATGTGGAAGCCAGAATTTTAGTAATTCCAAAACACTGCACACTCAAAGAAGAAAATCTTTAGCAAGTAGCTGGAGTGCAGTCATATCAAGTCTGCCTAGCATGGATAGTGCACCCACAGTACTTTGACTGCAGTATAGAAGGGAGTGTTTCCACTTAGAGCAAAAAGAGCAGTAGCATGGAAAGCACAAAGAATTTGTAAAGTTGTTTACAGTTTGCTGGAGTAAAGGAACAGTACATAACCAAAGCTTATGCACTCCCAATTACTGTCAACATTTTCATTTTTTAATTCATTTTTATCATGAGATTGAGCCAAAATCCAGAATCTGATCATCATATTTGGATGGCAATAGGAAGCAGATGAGAATGTTAGCATTCAGATATATCCTAGCTGTCTGACTGCCTGTCTGCTGGTTATTTTTCATAGTTTTAATCACTTCCTCAAGTACATGGCATATTCTTGATCTGGGCCACCAACATTTTCCTGCCTTGGCAGAAAGCAATAAGGAATTACTCCTCTGTCTAGGTGCAGGTGCAGTGAAGAATTATCCTGGCTGCTTATGGCTTTCTAATTCAAATGAGATAATCATAGAAGGTTGTATAAATCCACTAACAGCTGAGAATGCCCTCAGAAATTTCCACACAAATGTCCTGCAAGGAAATGTTCTCACATAGACTCCAAAAGAGAACTTTAGAAATCTAGAAGTTTCTTGTAAAGCTCCACTTAAAGTATTATTTTTGCTTCAGACTTCCCTATCTTCTGTAGGACCCTGTAGCCCTGAAAACCTTTCTTATCCTCCTACACTCCATATTCCGCTTTTTCTTGATTACAGTTATTTTACCACTGTAAGAATTCAACTTCCAAAAATACATATGAAAGCTTTTATTTCAGTGCTATTCAGCAGAAAATAACCACAGCATGAAGGCCACAGAAAATTGTGGATCTTGTTACCTTCCTACTTGCATTAAACAGTGAGGAACGAAGGCCACCAAACCATTTCTGTCCACTTGTATGTGTATCTCCTCTGGAGGCTTGATATTGAGCTTTCTATCTCTGATAAGCCCTTCCATGTGATTCACAAAGGCTGGTCATCTCCACATTCCAAAATAGTTTTCCCTAGTTACTTACTCCAATCCAGAGTGAATGACTTTCATAATCACTTTCAGTGAAGTTCTTGTCCTGGATGGAGAATGGAGAATAAATAATAATAATAAATAAATAAATATTTTTGCTTTTAATTCCTTGTTTTCATTAGCGCAATCATCACAGTCACTTTATCCTCTAGTTATCCTCAAGTTATCCTCTAATAGTTTTTCAAGCCTTTGCTGGTAGTGAGGGATGGTGAACCTTTATACCATCTTAAATCATTTCTCTGAACAATCACCTGTTTGATTCAGTCAGTTCCCCAGTATTTCTGGAGGGGAGGCACTAATCTTTGTTGCTCTTCATTCATAGACAAGGGGACAATGATATTACTGCTACAAGAACAGGTTTCATAATTGGAACTTTGCTTCCTTTTTGTTGTGGTAGTATTATTTCTAGAATTACACTCAGCTGGTGAATCAAGGAATGGAAGAAGCAACATCGTTCAGTAGGGCTGAAAGGAGACATGCAATGCTGTGATTCCCAAAGCATGCCGTTATTAACTCAGTGTTAACAACAAGATGATGTGTCCATAGTTAGATAAATGTACTGAAAGTTATTTTCAGCTCGGTGATTGGGCAGTTTCAGTTTGGATACACTGTAATAGAATTAGATTTAAATATTAAGTTAAAATTTAAATATTAAGTTAAAATTTAAATATTAAGTTGTGCCAGAGGAGGTTTACATTAGACATAAGGAAAAAACTTCTCTCAGAGAGTGGTCAGGCACTGGAATGGCTGCCCAGGGAGGTGGTGGAGTCGCTGTCCTGGCAGTGTTCAAGAGGCGTCTGGGTGAGGAGCTGTGAGATCTGGTTTAGTGGCTGTAGTAGCAATGGTGAGGGGAGGATGGATGGACTAGGTGATCCTGTAGGTCCTTTCAAACCTTGTGATTCTATGATTCTATGATAGTGGGAGTGCTGTTATTATGAAAAGAGAATGAAAACAAATTGAAAAGAGACTGAAAACAAATGAAAAGAGAATTAAATGACTTGCAAAGGTTGTAATTCTTGTAATAGTTGAAGTTTTTATACAATGTAGAAGATGTAAGTGGGAATATATATTTGTGTGTGTTTATAAATATATTAGCCATTTGCCTGGCCATAAGAACCAAATACATCCCTTCTGAACTTAGTAAAATATCAACACTTCAGAGCAGAAAAATGAAAGTGGTAATCTTTATGGAGTTCTGTTTTCAGCAGTTTGGTAAAAAACGGTTAAAGTTCCCTCAAATTCAACCATGAGTGTCACTGACACCCATTTTTAAGTGTACAGCTTGACTTCTGACATTTGCAGCTCTAAATATGTAAATATGATATGTAAAGAAATTGTGTCCTTTGGTTTTCGTTTTTTTTTTTTTTGAGTTGCATCTTTCTGAAATGTTCAGTCATCTTCAGAATGTGTTAAAGATTTCCACCTTGGTCCCAGCTCTGTTATCAGCATTTCCAAAACATTACTAGCTCCCCACCATCCTCTGGTTGAGCAGAACCTGCTTCCCCAGTCGTCACAGTCCTTTCATGACCTTCCTTTTGGTCTGTGCTTCACAAGTTAACGTATGTGGCACTACAGTGCAGATGATGTGGTGAATGATGATATGATATATGTCTGTGCCCGGCTTTTCTCCATGGTTTACTCATCATTTTGATGTTTTTGATGGAGTTAGATATCCAAATTTATGTCAGAAAGGTCACACAATCTGATTTTTGGATCTGGGCACAGAGATAAGTCTTTATCTAATTACTCCTGCGTAAGCAGAATGACTTATTTTTATGAATGGTGTCTTTTAGAAATCTGTTCAATCTGGATTTAAAGACTTTCGAAATTCAGAATGTACAAATTCATTTGGTAGTTCTTTTCAGTGATTAATTGATGTTAATGTAACACGTCATTGGATTAGAAAAAGAAAAAATATAAATCCTGACATGACTGTAATAAGAACGTCCTCAGCTTCAGAAATGATACAAATTTCATTGTGTTTTATTTTCATTTTGTTAAGGTGTCAATGGGAATTTACTGATAAACTGAGAAGGAATTGGAATAGATTCTATTAGTTCAAGTATTTAAAAAATCAAGAAGTCTTTTAAACCATTTAACCTTTTAAACCAAAATGACATTTGAACAAGGTGGATGTAGATTCTTCTTTTGTTCTGATTTCTGTGTTTGTTAATGTTGGGTGTTTTTTTTTTTTTTGTTCTGAATTCTGTAACAGGGAATTGTAGAGCTAAGTGATGTGTGTGGTTTTGTGTGTCTATATTACATGTTTGTAGATACGTCTTTAAGGCAAGGGTGCACATTTACACAAACAAAAGACATACATTTAGAGAAGTGCAGTTTCTACAGAGCAGAGTCCTTGGAGATTTCAAAATATAAGTGGAATGTTTCAAGTAATGATTAGGTTTTGAGTTAAGTCTTTGCGCAGGATAAATTTAAGTGCCCAGAGATTTGGAACTCCATGTGGAGCTACAGTGTACATCTAGGAGTGCTTAATAAATAGAAGATCTTTTGTGTGTCATTCGTAATTTGAAATAAAAATCAGAGTGTAAGTGATTTTAACAGTTTAATACCTTAAATTTTATGAAGCCTTCCTTACAGACTGTTAATTTTTCCTTTGGACTGAAAACATATAATGTATTCCCTCAATTCATAACTTGTGAGACCAAGCAATTTTGTTGATTTTCTTCATCTTCTCATCTTTTAATAATTTTCTTGCAGCTGTAGAAATGACAGTAATATAATGGGCAAAACATTGTGGAGAAAGCATATAAAATTTCAAATGGTGATAGAAAACCCCTGAGGAAAAATATTTCCATCACAAAGTGTTCTCTTTTCAAGGGATCTTTGAAGTTTGTCATAGGACTCCACATTCAAAAATCTTCTCGCTTTGTTTCTTTTTTAAATTAATCATTTGAACATTTTTGGGGGCTTCAAATGTTTACTGGGTGATTATTAAGACACTGAAGTACTGAAGAAGACTCATGAGGCTACATATTCACCCTCATAGCCTTTTTATATTTTATTTTCACAAACTATCAATTGGAATTTTTAATTCAAACTATTCTCAAATGTTACAGCATTTTTACACAGTATATTATCAAAGTATCAAGTCCTTTGATAAGGGTAATTAAACATGCCAACTTTGTTTCCTCAGGCCTAAGTCTGGAATGGCTCAGTCTTTTATTATATGACATGACTTACTTCAGCTCTCTGTTTATTTACAGCAAAGCCAATAGCAGTGCTCCATCCAGTCTTCAATGGTGGTATATTTATCATCAGTGATAATAATTAATGATTGAGAGTTGTTTTTGAATTATAATGAGTCAGTGGACATTACATGGTGCAATCACAGAGAAATGAAGGTCAGTTTTACACCAATTATTGGAGAGTTTGCTGGAGAGAACAGGTGCTCATTTTATGGGTTCCCTTTATTGGACAGGATAGAAGAAGAAATAAAAATGACAAACCTATTTTTCAGGAGGAAAAAAAAAAGATAGATGTAATATAATAAAAAATAAAAATTGAAGTGTGATACAGAGTTTGTGATTTTAATTTTGATTTTAATAAATTTTTGCAAGTGTTTACAAACCCACTCCTGCAGCATAGGCAGGGGGTGTCTCGACCTTCTTCTCCTTACAGAAGCTGAAAATGGCAAGCCAGGGAAATACATAGCTTTGTGTGGTCTCCACTGCTGAATCTGGAATCCTAATGCAAATTGTGGCCTTCCTACAGAAGGCTTCCGTACCTAACATTTGCCCTGTTCCATAGCTGGCACTGAATGAGGTGTTTTTTGGTTTTGGGTTTTTGTTTTTTTTCTTCTAGCCAGATGGTGCAGAGGAAGCCACTAATGTTCTGTAACTGTCCTGTTTTTTCACAATATACTGTTATTCAAGGGGATCTTCCCATTTCTTCATAGATTGCCTGATACTTTTCATTTTTTCTCTGTTTGTTTGGGAATGGTGGAATTTCCTGCTGTGGTGCCCTTGATTTTGTGGCTGGAGTACATCATAGCAGAAGTCTCCATTCATGGAGCAAGGTCATCTTTGTTTTAGATTTACGTAGAGGTTAACAAATCACAAGTATTTTACTAAAGGCAGTAGTCATAGTGAGGGATAAAGTTTAGATGTAATGTCTGTGTCGGGGAGTACATTAACGCTACTCAAAAATAGGAGCATGTGGAATAGCATACTACTGACATGAGCTGATTATGATAATGCCTTGCTACACATTTTTGAAAATCAGATACTATAAAAAATATACCATTAACTTTATGTTAATAAAATATTTTGCTTGATGCCTTTTAAATTATTCATTTGAAGTAGTCTAAAAATATAAAAGAACTCTTATTATCATTCAATTTACATGATTACTTTAAGTTCACTTTTTTGGTTTACACATAAACAGAGTATAAAATTCCCATCAAGCTTTTGGATGTTTAAAATGTATCATTTTTATGCAAAAATTGGAGCCTGTTAGGATGTTAAGGTTGTCATTAGTATAAATATGACTTCAATTTCTGATTTGAAACTATTTTACACATAGAAATTACTGCGTTTGCTGATTTGACTCATTATTTCTGCTTTGATTATTCGTGTGCTCTTTTGAAAAACAGTTTTAAAAAGTAAACACTAAAAAACTCTATAAATTGACTTAAGATCTTATTACAAGCATTTCTTTTAAGTAACACAGAAATCACTGTAGCTGCAAAGGAAGGCACTCGTCTTATCACCTAAGAGAGTTGTAATTTCTTTAAGTAAACTGAAATTTACATAAACAACAACATTCTATCTATGTGAGTGTGAGTGAGTGCTCTCGGACCCTCCAAGCACTAAAAGTGCAGCAGGAAGGTCTCTCCAAGGTGATGCAGGGAAAACAGGCAGCCTTCTACCTCAAGTGCCTTTGGCTGAGACCTGGGGAAGGTGGCACCTGGTCTGCCTCTGGATCTGGCTGTGTGTTCTGACATGTCTGTGCAGCTTGCTGACTTCTGCAATCACTTCTGCTCGTCATCTTTGCTTCCCAGAAGTAGTGACAACTTTTCGGACCTTGTATTATGTTTTGTTTGTATTCTCTCAATTGTTTCTGTGTAAAATTGCAGCTTCTTTATGTGTACAGTCAATTTTAACGTTGCAGGCACATTTTCAGCCTTATTCAGCTTTCTTCATGTGCATTCACTCCCTGCAATACTGCAGTTTCCCCGATTCCCCTGCTCAGTTCCACATTTAAGCACATCCCTGAAGGGAGCCAGCCAGAGGCAGCAAGCCATTCCTCAGAGCAAAGGTACACAAGTGGCATGTGAGCCTCATGGGGTGGAAAATGAGGGACGGCTGCACAAGTAGAATCTCAGCACTTAACTAGGCTTCGAGGCAATGAAGGGAATTTTATTCAGGACTTCCTACACAGAGCTGTGTACACAAAGGATTGCAAGACTGGGGAGATAAACCTTGGCAACTGGAATAAGGCCACAAAATGAATAAGCCAGCTTTTCAGTTGTTCACCAGGGATGCAGCCTGAAATCAAGTCAGCCCTGGATCGCCATCAGCTAACATATGCGGGGGATTCTCACAGCTGCTGTGCTCAAGCCTTGTTTATTGTAGGAGGTCACAGAAAATAGATGGTTTCATTTCTTATTTCTAAGAGTCATCTCCATTTTCTGTGTTGTAGACTTAATCCACAGCAGAGCCACTCTGGCTGCAAAACACTAGACAGTGTTATTTCCCTCTGATTATCACTTCTCCCCCGAATGGTTGTTTAATCTCCATATCTAGGTTAATTTGAAATAGCAACTGAGAACACACACATTTCCAAGAATGAAGGAGTGCATTTTACTGCTTTGCTAAAAAAATGAGCCTAACAAAGGTGTTTGAATGTGGGACTTGCTATTAAAATGTACTTTCCCTGGTCGATATTGTTTGTGCCCAAGTGCCATAATGTCTTAACCTCTCTTTCTAGACTTAGTGTGAAAATTGAAGAACATGAATATGATAGGAGCAATGCAGGTGGTCATAGAATCTGAATTTAGGACTTCAGTTGAGGTTCAAAAGATAGGCAGCTTATGTTATTGGCTGTATGTTTGCTGAGGGACAGGAGAGGAAGGTAATTATTGAGGCAGGAATTCAGAGATGTCTAAGTCAAGTATTCTCTAAGTTAAGGCTTTTTCACCCTTTTTATTGCTGTACCAAGGACAAAATGTTTAATCTAGGTGTCTTTAGATCAGGAACTGTCAGTCATGTGCTTCACAGATGAAAAAAAACCACCATGACGCGTTTTTTTTTGGCTTCCCAGATTATGCAGTCCAAACTACAGAATGTAAAAGTTCTCCATAGTCATTCTGCAAACAAATGTGTTGTATTCTAGACAAAAATTTGATAAAAACTTTTCATCTGATTTCTTTTTTAAGGATCTGAGATAAACTGTGGGCAGTTCTAAAAGATGTGATGGGGTATGGCAGTTAACCACTTTTCACTAGTTCGGCACTTGACGTAATTGTGCTTTTGGTTTCTGGAGATCTGTAGCTTCATATGAAGTTTGGACATCAGAGTGTCATGGCAGAAAGGAAGAAGTATATCTGGTATCTGTCAAGAAGATATAGACAGATAAAACACAGGGTAGAACCTCTGCCAGGTAATAAATTCTAGTAGAGGGTTTAGAAACAGGTTTATGTGATGTATGGGGCTCTGATGCGATGAAGTTTTTTGGGCACTTCTTGCTTCTTGAAACTGCTAAGTCAGTGTGTGATGTATGGTTTCAGGGCATGTGAAACACAGAGGTGATGTGACAGAATGGCCATCAGTTCAGCACTGTAAACAAAGTAGATTTCTTAGACTGCATTTTTTTAAATCCTTGTTAGAAATGGAGATGTAGGGGAAAAGAGCCTAAAATGCTCAATCTTTTAAGTAGCTGGACTACTTTTTCATGTAATTAAATTGATTGTGGAGCTATTAGATGCTCACGTAATTGCAGAAATCACTTGGAATATGACTGTGGTACTTGCAACTATGACATTGTATTCTTTCAACTTAGAGATGATTGATTAATAGATGTATAACAAACATCTGTTGAAAAGCTGAGTGAAGTTCTGTGATCTTCCAAGCATGTATCAATATAGCTCGTGTTTCTTGCTAGTTAACATCCATCCCTTCAGAACTTCATGAGGATATAGGGAGTACAACTCTTTTGTCTGCTAAATACATTTCTACTCTTCATTTCCAAACATCAGGTTTGTGTGCTACTGGGACCTCCTGGGTAACGTTTGTTACCCAATTGATTGAGGTGAGAATTTGCCCAAGTTACTTGACTTTTCCAGAGAGTTCATTATGATGGGTCTTCAAATTTTCCAGAGCAGAAGTAGTCTGAGGAGTCACAAATGCTGTGCATGCTCAAGGATAAACCTTCCTCTCTCAGAGCAGCTGGAGTGGAATACTTGCTGGACTCTCTCCTTACCACAAACAGGGAGGTTCAGGTGTGCTTCACTGTTCTCATTCTTACATGGTCATTATTCCCTGTGATAAAAGGGTTGGCCCAAAGGGAATTCAAAGAATACATATTTTGGTACCATTTAATAAATAAATAAATTAAATCTTCACCAAAGGAATTTAGTACTTATTTCCACATTCCATTATTATTTTACAATGTATGAATTTCTTAGCTGGAAGTACAAAATGCTGTATTTCGCATTTGTGCATTTACTGCTTTGTCTCCTACAACACGTAACTGTACCAGCTGGAGACAAAGCAGGACACTATGCAGCTAAAGTTTTTGTTTGGCGCACCAGTTTCTCTTTTCAGGTGTTTTGTTTGTTTAGTTTCCTAATTAGTTTTAGTTTCTTTGTTATTTTATTCTCCTTTTCTCTTGATCAGCTATCAGAAGACTCACATGCTAAGCCGTGAAATGCTCTGCTTTGTTTTTGCAGTAGCATTTGTCTCTGTGGGAAGAATCTGAGTTTGTTTTACTGGCAACTATGAAATCACCACTGGGTCTGTCATGTGGTTATGCTGCAGATGGTTTGCATGAGCTGCTTGTTTCAACTGCATGAAATATCCCTTTGGACTCTGCTGTGATTCTAAGGAATATATGCACTATTGGTCACATGAAAACAAAATCATGTTTTACTTGTCTGTGACATTAAGCCTTGCTAGCTATAGGTTCAGTTTGATGGTACAGCTGCTTCTTCGGGTGAGGCAGGGAAGATGTACCGGTGGGATGCAATAGTAAGCTGTAACGAACCTTTCACAGGCATCATACAGCCTGGCTTAACCTCAGGAGAAATCATTGCTCGTGGTCAGGGATGGATGGAAAAGAAAATCCTCACACAGAAGTTTATATCAAGTGTTGTACCAAAAAGGAAACTTCTTTCCCTGAATGGATGACCGGTAGAAGTTGTTCCTGATAAATATATAAAACAATTTTCCTTTCTGCAGTAATTTTTAAGCAATCTATTTCCTGTTTCAGTAGAGAAATATGTACAACTAGGGGATGTGATGGTCAAGCTGCTTTCTCTTTGTAGAGTAACATTTTTTATATGAAGTTGTGCCTGATGTGAAAGCCACAGACAATGCTGCAGCTTGTTGTGATGGCTTGTCCCTCTTCTAGTTTCCCAGGCACAATTTATGTATATGCATATACAAATTCTTGTTATGACACTAGGTATTTTAAATGCCAAAAAAACTCTTGTTACTTTGAACAAGAAAAGCTTGTAACACTTTCATGTGCATCCTGGTTCAAAAAGAGATTACAGATCAGCCAAAATTGCAGTAATATTTCACACAGGAAGCAATACATTGAGGAGGAGCTGTTACTCTGTTTATGAATTTAAGACTCGTGAAAGGTGCTCACTCATTGAATCTGAAGTTTCCTACTTAGTTATTGTCATCCAGAGACACCAGGACATTGTGGAGATGGCAAGACAGTTTTTCCAAAAAGTTGGTTCTCCAATACGTATTTAAAGAGGTGGACAGACTTTCAAATCCTCTCATTAAGTGAGACATTGACTGCCATCAAATGACTGGACAGAAATGTCAGGAGGGGAGGAGCTCTTGAGAGATGGATCTCCCTGTTTTTCCCTTCTCAAATGTTTAAAAAAATAAATACTAATAATTTAAAAAGAAATCACAGAATATACATTTTTGTTACACTCATTATTTAGTTGGTTCAGAGATCTTTAAATGAATATATTTCATACTATTTTCAAAATGCTGAATATTTCAGATTTCAAAAGTGGATGCAATGTTGAGTATTGAAACACAATGTTTTAATTTGACATCACCTGCAGGCATGGTGCAAACAGAACAGAAGGCAGCCCCTGGGCAAATGAGATACAGAAAATGCAGATGAGGTGGACAGGACGTTGCAATGTCAGTCTTAACTTGTGGAGCAGATACAGAAGTTTATTACTGTAATTGTTTTCATGAAAGAGAAGTAGGTTTGGATTGAAAATAGCAAACCATTTTAGTTACAATAGCTGGCATTCCTGCCTTTAAAAAGGTGACTTTCAGCCTATTGCACAGCCTTCACATTGAAACGTTTGCTGGCAGATTTTGGTGCAAGACTCAGCTTGTTTCAGCATTAGGTATCAGCTGCCTGTAGCTGGGTGCAGAGGTCAGTTCTGAGACTTCTGTGCTGTTCCAGTGAGAGGATATGAAACCTTACGCTGTAACAAATTACAAGATATAAACGTTGCATCTTCATTATTTCCTCCTTCCCTACTTGATAGACAGTTAGAAATTAAATGAGGGAAAAAAAAAGCCGCAACACCAAAATAAATACATAAATACATAAATAAAAATAGAATTTGCATTTTTTTGTTGAGTGGAAGTTGCTACGTGAACTCTTCAGCCTGGGAAGAGGTGTGAGGTGGGCAAGTCCCTCTGAAGGGCTAAGCTCTCCATTCCGGAGGAGCAACTCTCTGTAAAGGCATAGCTGTAGCAGTGCCTGCCAAGTGCAGTGCCAGCTGCTCTCTGCTGCGTGGCCTTGGGACTGGAGCAGAGTCACGCAGCACTGGTCTGACACTTTGAATCTGGAGCTTTTGCCCATGGCAGCTTTACTTTATTTGTGTGGAAATTGCTCAGCTCTGACATTTATAGCCTGATTGTTGCTCACTCTGCTCAGATCCTTCTCTGATCTATTGATCTTTGCTTTATTTTATATCAACAAAGTGTTCCACATTCATTTATAAATCCTTTTAAATTAGCAAAAGTCATCACCATCATATTTTGATATGAATTGGACATTTACAAATTGCTGAAGTGCCACGATACCAGTTGGGAAAATCATGACCCGACTCTAATCTTAGGAGCATTCATCTGAAAGAAATACCTCACAACCAAACTTACAATGTGGGCTCACAGTCCGATTTTATTTTTTCATCAGCAGGACTGGAAAAGCAGCCAGATTTGGCTGAGAGGTGTCTTGTGCAGAGCTGGAGAATGCAGTTCTTCAATTTTATCTCACAGTATTCTGGGTATGACGCTATTGCATATTTGCTGTGTTGAGCTGATAGGAATCTCTGGTGCTGTATCACCACTAAGCTCAGAATAGGTAGATCGGTGTCTGTACTTCTATCTTCAGCACCAGATAGAAATTCAGAAAAGCAGATCATGTAGAAATCACAGCAGAAGCTTGTATGTATAAAACAGTTGTGCTATTTAATATAGCAGTAAATCTCAGATCAGGTTCTAATTGATCAGAGAACTGATCAACATTTGCTTGCTTTAATCATGCCAAATGCAGACTAAATTGACAGTGACTAAAATTTGCTAATTTAAGCACTTGGAAAGTTTAGCAGCAATTTTAAATAAGTTTAGGAGCTACAGTCTGTGTCTCAGTTGATGTATGGCTGTATTACTAATCATAATGATAGTTATATGTCTTCATATTTACCAGTGCTAGAACTACACTCAACAATGAGAGAATGATTCTGTTCTAACACACACATATTATCCTATTCTCTTTTTAAGAAAATAAGGAAAGTGAGATTTCTCACTTGCAAAAGATGATGCTGGTGGGACTTATAATGTGCTGATCACAATATTAACATGCTGTGCAAAGCACAGAAAAATATCTTACCAAAAGCTTCACGAGCAAAGGGGGGATTTGTTTTGTTTACAGAGTTTCAGACCTGAGACACTACTTATCACCTAGGGAAAGGAAAGAAGGGAAACAAGAAGAAAGGAGGTCCTGTTGGAAACTGTACTTGATTTCTTCGGACAACATGGAAGCATAAAACAGTAGGAGAAAAAAAGTTTTACAGGAACTGTTTATTTATTAACCAAGCCACATAACCTGACTCTTGTACTCTGGAAACGGATCAGACATGCCTGCAAAAGATCAAGGATCATATAGAAACTTAATATGATTTGCCATTTTCAAATGGGATTCTTTCTTATAGTTATTGAGAAGTACTCATTGATTGCTGCCATAAAGGGCAGGAACAGCCACTCCCCATGAAGCACAAATTAAGAGTAGTATGCAGAAAATACTGGAATTCATGTTGGAAGCCGACAAGTAAGAATAACAAAAAAACGTTACTGCACGAACAAGAACTTCTTATTGCTCCTTAAATAACACTTTCAGAGCAATTTGGAACTAAGCTAGTGTGCTGACAAATGCTTGCTGGAAATAGAATTGTTAAGATTTTGTTTCGTTTTTTAAACACATCTGAATTTTAAGAAGAGAATGTATATAAGAGGAGAAGAATAATTCAAGAATTTATATACAGAAAAATGAAAAAGAAAATAGGAAACAAGTGCTATAGAAAGAAAAAGTCATGAGATTGAAAATGATCTTATCTTTAGCATTTACCGTTTCTCCTAGGAACTTACTGTTATTTCCAGCTGGTGTTTTTATTAAAGGCTCTACAGAATGCAAAACATTTCAAAAACTTGTAATGTGTTTTCCCACTGTTTATTCCTCCTAATTTAGTTGTTCAGTCATAAACATAAAAAGATGCATAAAATTTCCTCAAGCTGTAGATACAGGCAAAAATTGGTGATTGGAAGAATTGTAATAGAATTCCTATCCTCTGCTCACATTTCTGGAGGATCAATAAAACTAAGGAAATAAAAGAATTCAGTAGGTATTAAAATTGGTAATAAAAATGTTTTTGCTATTCTCTGTGACTTCTTCAGTAACTGTCAGCATCAGGAACACTTTTATTTTTCTCAAACCAGTATATTCACAATGGGAAGTTAATGTTGTAGAAGTAAGGATTATACAGCTGGAAGATTAGGCAAAACACACATGTAGGCATTGAAGACGTGGCACAGCAGATGCCATTATGGCTTCAAAAGTCAGGTTCAAGATGAGCTTGACATGCTGCCCCTTGGTGTGGGGCATGCTCGGGGACCCCAGCTGTCTGTATTATGTAATATCACAATCCTTTCCTTTGCAAAGTTGTCATTCGTGTGTTTGTACATAATTTCTCATTAATGGAATAGATGGGTATCACAGGTGTGATGAATGTTGTCCATCCTTTAGCATAAACCATATTAAACTGCTACCTTAGTTGACTTAGATACTTGTAAATTAGGGGTAATACTGTTATGTCTGCGGTTCATTCTGTTGTCACTGGAATAGATGCTTTGCTTGAATGCAAAATATTCTCTAAGTTATTTTTGTCATTTCGGGGTGAGTGTGGTGGGTTTGTCCCATGCTGGATAAGCAGGGCCTTTTATAAGTAGCAGTAGAAGTAATTGTCATTCAAATAAACTCAGAAACATTTGAATTAATATTTTGTTACCTCAAAATAGTTTCTCAGCAGTGGATGTTGAAGTTAAATTGTATATGTCATCCTTTTTCCAGAGAAGATTCTTCATTCTTCTAAAAAGAATATGTATTAATTTTTAAAGTCATATTTACAAGTAACCTACATAAGACCTGCTGATGTCTTGAATTTTCATAAAGCATCCTCTTATGAATTACAAATTCATAAGATGTCTCAGTAATTGTAGCTTGGGTATTTGAATGCATCATGGCTACTCTTGGTGCAATGCATTTTCCATTATAAATAAGATAGTGCTTATAAGGCCTGTCTCTCAGGTCACTGAATTCCAACATCAATGACTGCAGTAAACAACATATTGTCTCCATTTAAAAGACATTCAGTTTTGAAACAAAATAAATGACACAAGCCTAGCTTATTCTTCATCCATTCTTAATGTACTTTAATATTTTGATTTCCTGAAAATATTGTATTGCACAAAATTCGTATTTACTGATGGGAGCAGTGAGCAGAAGCCTATACTTGAATACATAACTGAATATACAGTGCTTGAACAGTAACCCTCAATGAGTGCAATAGCAAAAAATGACTTGTGCTGTTACAGTTCATAAAGCCTCGATCTTCTAATGAGGAAGCCTTACCATGAGCTTTATACAACTGGGATCTAGAGTATTTAACATTACCAGTTCTATGAATGCAGTTTAAAGTAGTGTCTTTAACTGTTTTATAACCTGTACCAGAATCGAATAGCCCAGCTTAAGTGCATTCATTTTCTGCTTAGTATTTCACTCAGTGTATTTGAATGTGGTTTTTATCCATAATATATAAACTGTCATTTACATTTTCTTTAAAGTGTTTAGTGCAATTCGAGACTCATTCTGAATTACGTTGAGGAGCGTTACATGATCACAGTTACTTACATTGCATATTGTCATCTCCTTGCACGCAAGTTAATTTGCAAGAGTACTCTAACTGATAATTGAGCTGTTTCAAACAGCTGTACGTGTGCTGTGTTGTATGTCATGGAAAACATGAAAATATTAATTCCAGTTCATAGAGTGCTGAATGTGCAACTCTTCAGATTTGGATGGCCCAATTTTTCATATACAAAGATTCATCAAAAACCTTATGAATCCATTTAGTTCATCTGTGAAATGGCACAAATGAGTTTTCATATTGTAAAGATTACTGATCCAAATCACAATCCCAGATGTTTATCTTTAATAAAAATACACTTTCAAAAATTCGGGTTATTAAGCTATTGTAGGGCTAGGGGATGTGAAATTGATTGTCTTTATGTGAGCAAGCAAAGCTTTTCACTGCCCCCATGATTAGTTTCCAGGCTCATCTTCTTAAGATGAAGTTCCTCTGTTGAGATAATTCATCTATTAAAAACAAGAACAAAAAGAAACAAAAAAACAAACAAAAACAGGAAAGAAGGAAATCAGTCAGATATACAGTTATTATTATATGGGTAGCTAGTGAGAAAGGAACAAATTACTTTGAGTTCCAGAATTTTTATTAGATCTATTGATGTCTTCTCTATTTAAGTGCATGTAAAATAAACAAAACATCAGATTTAATATATACATGTAATTGGTAATCTGATAAAAACGTTAGACCTTATGCCATTTTTTACACGTCATTCTCTCTTTTGTTATTGTAGTGATATTCTTCATTGTGAGAGAAACACAATAGGAACTTTCATATTATTATTAAAAAAAAAAAAAAGTCAAATTCACAGAGCAGTTATTCACTGTGGTAGTCTGTAATCTTCCAGCATCTTTTTTCTTTGCGTGCGGATACTTTCTTATAAGTACATTAATGAAGAATAAATCTAAACAAGAAGAGAAAATTGGAAGCCTTCTCAATATGTTTTGTTCCCCACAGCAGGAATTACAAAATAATTTTGTTTATTTTTTCCATTTCTTTGCTGTTGCCCAGCCAACACCTGAGGGATCACAAACGAACCTGGAAGTAAGTAATTAAAATTCAAAGCTTCAACATTCAGATACTTTTACACTTTCTTTTGCTTCCAACTTGCAAGGAATTTTCCAGACAGGCTTTTAATTAACAGGTGAGTTTAATTGATATGTGAGTTTTTTGTAAATGGAAACGATATCAGTGAGCAGTAAGGGAGGAGCTTTTCCTATTCGTGTTTTAGGAGCATTAGCTTATTTGCATGTTGTTGTTTCTGTTTGAATCCATTTTCTTTAATGAAAAAAATAAAGTGGAATTTCTAAATATTGAATAGAGCAGAGAAAGAGTTTACCAGAGTGATGACTAACTTTCACAGCATCTCCTAGTGTGAAACTCTACGTTGGATGTGCCTGACAGGTTAGCCTGCTGTGTTTATTAAAAAGTAAGAATGATGAAAATTCATAGCACTGTAAGCAGTCTGTTGTGTTTAGCTAAACTACGTATGATGTTACTAGGTTGAAACTAATTTAACCTAACTTTACCATGTAAAATACAAATGTCAGGTCAGAATTAGCCTTGTGGACTTCTGTTTCAGTGTATGTGGAGTCACAAGTGTGTCAAACCCACCTTAGTGTTGAAAAGAGTCACATTCTGCAGGTGGAGAAATGCCTGCCTTCCAAACGCCTTAATTTAGACAGCATGGATTCCCTAATGTTTACCGTGATCCTTCTGCTCTGCAGGTTAGGACTGTTGCTTTATTTATTTGGTTGTTGTTTTGCTCACCAAAGGTTTGGAATTGCAGGAGTGGCTCAAGTTTTGGAGGCTTTCTGAATGGTGGATTTTTGAAGTAGACCAACATCATGTGAAATCAGATAACATGCTGTTTGTTTTCAAGCCAAGTATGTGCACTGAAAATGTGTTATGAGTTAAAAAAGCAGCCAGCCAAAGAGTTTCTTGTGTAGGCAGTAGTAGGACGGCACCCACATTTGATCATGGAAAGATTCTTCATCATCATCACTGCTTGAGCATGGGAGTCTGGTGGGAGAGTTGATGAGAAAATACTAGTACAGTTAATGTGTTCTTTATACAGTAACTCTTGACTGAGCTCCGTATTTTCATCATTGCTCCTCTTTTTGAGTATTTGTTGCTATTTTTATTTCACTCAGCGGGCATATAAGTGTGAAAACAAATGATCTCTACCTTAAGGAACAATGACCTTAATGGATGCTTCACACGGAATTGACTTATAGCTGAACTGTGCAAGAATATTTATATAAGTATATTTATATAATTCATTCATATGAATACAGTCTAGCTATTCTATGGTATTGTTTCATCTGTCTTTGTGAAGTATCATCTTTCAAGGAAGGAAAAATGTGGAGATTAGAAAAACAAAACAAAACAAAACAAAAAACACAACTATTTTGCTTTTCAATAAGGCATATATTTCATAATAAACCTTAAAATAATTCCAGCCTCTGAGAGCATTTTTAGAATTACCACTGTGACCACTGCATAATTCCTTGTAAGTAGAAGTAAGGGTGTGGTAAATTATAACGTTTATGCATTTATAAAGAAAAATCAAGCAGTTTTCTCCTGCAGATTATACCAGATACACGTTTTAGGAAGAATGCCAAACTATCTTTCCAAGGACATGGGTGTCCAGAACAAAATTAATCCCGTCTTTCTACAATGGAACCAGAAATTAATAGTCTTTCCCCTGGGCTTTCTTCTGCGACAGAAACAGAAGAATGTTTTTCTCTTTGTGTGTTAATCAGTAAAGAGCAGCATCTCATACGCAGCACACTTAAGCTCTCCTGTATCACATTCTTCTGGTTGTGTGGTAGTTTTTGTGTAGCACAGCTTCCCTGTTTATGTTTGGTTTATGTTTGACAGTGAGGCGGGTGTTTCTTTCATGGTTGTGTTATTTGGGTTTTCTTTGTGTTTTTTTTTTTTTTCATTTACATTTGTATCTGTCGGTTACTTGGAATGGGCAAAGACAAGGATGCTATCAATAGTACAAATGTATCCTCTTGCCTGATGGTCCTTATAACCTTACAGTCTGTTCATGACAGTATTATAAAAGGAAAAGATCTGGCTATAGAAGTTCTCCAATTCCTAGTGGCTAAAACAACTCCCATCTTTTTTATTTGCTACATGCCATTGATTTGCTACATGTATTTATGATATGCCAAGCAACTCACTCTGTTATAATTTGGAGGAAAATGGTGTACTGGGCACACCAGTGGCAGAATGACACCAAGCATCCGGGAGGCTGATCTAAGTCTCTCTTTGGGACTGATCCAAGGATCAGAGAGTAAAGGCTTAAAGCCACCTTTAACTTCCCAGGAGCTGAATTGGGCATCATAATGCTAACCCAAAGAGCTGGCTTAAAGCTTTATGAAATTGTAGAATATGTGAAAGCAAGCTGTGAAGACTTAATCCAGATAATATCACAGTGGTATAACGATGGACTGGGGCAGCAACTGGGAGATTTGGCAGGGAATATGTCTGCAAAATGGCCAGCATTTCTTTCTTCGGAGTTATTTCATTGTTAAAATAAAAGGCTGTTAAAAAAACAAATATTTTCAAAGTATTTCACCAAATACTAAACAATGAGCACTGCTGTACACTGGGAAACAAATTAATGAATCAAACATTGCAGTACTATCCACAGGGGCTCGTTTAAAAGCAAATGCATGACAGAGCTGGAAACCAGCTTAAATGCAAATGAGCTGATGTGATGAAATCTGTAATGTTTGATTCATTAATTTATCTCTCATTGTACAGCAGTGATCATTGTTTAGCATGCACAGCTAATGAAAAACCCTAAGAAACAGGGAATTTCAACTTTCTAGAATAGCTTTACTTCAACTGGGAAGTTGCCATGTGTTCATCATAGAGTATGATTATGTGAGATCCTTGCTGCACCTGCGGCAATTGTTTTTTGTTGTATTTTTTTTAAAGTAATATTTAATATACATTCTATTTTTCTTGCTATGCAGGCTAGCAGATGGAAAGAAGGAGAGCCAGCATCATATGATCTGCTAGCTTTCCAAGGGCCACAAGCAGCTAATATGTCATAGTTAAAAGGAAAAAAAACACTTGAAAAAATAAAATCTTGGCAGTGTACTGAAGTAGAAGTGTGTTGCCCCAGCCATCATTAGACTCGGTAACTTTCCAGATTTCAATCCACTGTGAAAACAAGATTGAATGCCCGAAGGGTGAGGCATAGGGGGTCAACTTATTGTTCTCCTTCTATTAGAAGTTAAGCTATTAAATATCAGCTTTGGTAGACATTTTGGAAACATATATTAAATATAGTGCAGCCTATCCCAGCCTATCATTGTGTTTCTGTTCACAGTCATTGCACACGACTGTAACATTTGAGAAAAGATGACAGGAAATGATTATCAGGTTAAATGGCTGCTGTAAAACATACCATAAAATGTTGCAATTTGGACTACAGTAACGAAGAAAATTTTACCCGAGTCAGTCTCAGCATTTACAGCCACAAGTAAAGAATTTTGTATAGTTTTGTTTTTATTAAAACTCATCAATACGATGGCTTTGATTACTAGATCGTTTTTGAGAGATGATGGTAGTAGCCTCGTAGAGCACCAGGAAATAAGAAAAACAGAAGTCTTTTCTAGCTATCATGTAGCACATTATAAAGAATTAGCTCAGTTAGCATTCACATTTTTGAGATTCTTTTTCCGAATCCAAACTCCATGCATTAGGAAAATCTGTCTATTTATTTCCATTCTGTATCTACATTAAGATGACATTCAGGCACATTCAGCACTAAGTACTTTGCAGGTACCTCTAGGTATTGAAATCTACAGTTAAACGCACAGCTTGTACACTTTTGATTCAAACATACCAATTTTTATCATGTCAACCTACAGAACTGTGATTCATTCACTGATTTATTAGCCATCTTTTTCTTAAAGAACAAATACGCTCTCTTGGCTTTTCCGAGATTAGAAGCAACATCATATCAAATATTTTCTTTTGTAATATAGCTAGCTCTTGAATTCAACTAAAAATGATTATTATGTCATTTGTAACTACATATAAAGTATCTTTTCCTATGGAAATGACTGTCTCAATCAAATCCTAGTAAGGCTGGTCCTCTTAAAAACATAATTCTTTTTTAATATCTTTCTACATACTTAACAAAAGTACTGCACGCTTTTCCAAAGTCTATCAAAATCTCTTGAAAAAGGTTGTTAGAAGCATTTGAATTGTGACTGAGATTTTCTTCAAAAGTTTCTAGAGTCTGCTCTTACTACATGGGCACCTAAGGGTTCTTACATACTGTATGGTTACTGTTGAGTCCCGGTCCGACCCACTGATGGAGCACCTGGGGAAAGGACCCAGTCAGCCTGGGAGCACAGGTGAAGGCAATTCAGCTGTGTGACCGGAAGGGCTGCAGCCTGGCTGCACCTCTCTTAGACCTCATTTAAGGGCTGACTGCCACTGGGGATGGGTTTCTGATTGGAGATCCCTCTTTCTTGAAGTTTTTCATGTGAGCCTCAGTCTGCAGAGACTGGTGAGATCTTTTCCTTTCCTGTTGTAACACTTTTCTATTCACGTTAGTCCCTTTGTTATTACATCTCCTGTGCTACGTTTAAGGTAATAGGAAGTGAATTCCTTGGAAATCTCTTATCTGTTTTTATTTATCATTGAACGTGTATTAGGCTTGATATTTTTCTTAAATCTCTTTTTCTCTACTCTGTGAACTACTGAGGTTTTTTAACCTTCCCAGCATATTAGACTCCTTTTCAGCCTTCCATCCTGTCTTACTGCAGTTTAATGTTACATGTCTTCTCTGAGTTCAAATTATTTTAAAAATTTGTGTGAGAAAAATGGATAATTTGTTAATTCATTAATAGTTTGTTTAGTTCTACTAAAGCCAGCGGTAAAAATCCTTTTTGAGTCAATGATTCAGAACCAACACTGAAGAATGCTGTAGTATGTTTTGCATGAAGTCTTAGTGTTACCTGTCTGTTTTCCTTTTATCCAGTTAAAAACCGTTTCTTATGGGTGCTTCTGAAGTTAGCAAACCATTATTTCTTGTAGCATCAACATTTTTTACACTTACATGGGTATGATGCTTAATTACTTGCGTCCCGTTTTTGAATGCAATTCTTTCCTATTCTGTGTGACTGGAATTACAATATCAAGTGGGCTTTCCACCCAAGATGCAGGCATTTGTAGTCTTCCTTTCTGGAAAAGCAGTTGTACATTTTGTGGGTAGGTGTGTGATCAGCATGGTTAGGAGCTGGGCAAGGTAGCTTTTGTGCCTTCCAGCCAAGAAGTAAACTACAGGTGTTAGAGATATACATGGGGTGAAGGATGTTGAAGTAGTACAAGAACTGCAGAGCTGACTGAAGACACCTCACTGCTGTGATGCTGTAGTATTCAGTTATCTTTAACTATTAAGCTAGCTCCACCATCATGTCACCGAATGATTCACATAGTAGTGGTAGGGACGTAGAGTAAGTTGTTCTTGTGCTTAGTATTATTTTTTTGGTCTTTTTTTAGTCTTTTTTATGTTTTTCATTTGTGCCTATTAGATCGTTTCTTTGAAGTCCTACCTAGCATGGTGTTTTCAGAAACAATTTTTTGCTTATCTTGAGATTCACAGCTTTGTTGTGGCTCATAGGTTGATAGAGCATTTTCTCATGGTTATGTTTATTCCCACTCACAAACAATTGTGGGTGTATTGCTTCACTTCTGAATGCTGTTCTGTTTCTTAGCAGCCTCTTTTCACCACTTCTTTTAGCATGTCCAATCCTTTACATCAGTCTTCTGGATGGTTTAATTCCTCAATTCTTCAACTGATGATATCACACCTGTTTGTGCTACTAGGAACAGCCAAAGAATTATAACTTGTGCGTGCTGTTCTGCTTCATGCACATGTTTATTAGTAAGCTAGTAATGTTGTAAGAAGTGGCTCTAGCCATTGCCTGATAGAGTGTACAAAAATTACAGAATAGTAATTTAAAAATGTGTTATCTCAAAATAAGGTTTTGCGTATGAACTTGTACTCTATTCAAGTTACAGCAGGCGGTTTTAACTGGTTAAAGAAAACTTAAACTTTTGAAAACTTTATTCTTTAGGTTTTCAGGTATCTCAGAAGCTTTACAAATCAAAAGGTGTTATTGCTAAGCAATGCTACTGAATATTTTACAAGCCACGGGAGAATTTGCTTTTAGCATTTTCCATTCAATAACAAAATGTTATGCTTTAATCTTTATTCACATTCTATTTTAATGTTATGTAAAGATGTCACAAGTGACAGTCATTGCTCCTAGCCTGTAGTCTATATCTAGAAAGATTTTTTAGCTTTCCCCAAATGTTCATTTTATGAAATTATTTCGTAACTTAAATCTCCCCTGTTATCTCCAGTTCCTCATGCTAATGTTTAAGATGAATTAACAAGTTGAGGTTGCTTCAAACTATTTCCAGGGTCATGGATAGCTTTGCTGAAGATCTTGTAAGAACAAGCATTGGCATGGTTTTGAAGGCTCAGATTCAGTCCAAACAGTTCACTGGCTGTTGAAGCAAATGGCGAATGTCAGTCTGAGGAATGCAGGACAGACTTCTCTGAGCTAATGGAACATTGCTGGTGACTGTTAGACAGGGCCGCTGTGCTCCTGGTCTGATGGACAAGAGATTCAGCAAGCTAGCATTGTTGCACAAAGACTCAAATGGCAGGGCAGTGTATTAGTTTTATTTTTATTGTCGTTCTTAAGGATTCCGTGTTACACAGACTGAGAAATATACAAGAGAAAAGCTCACCAAATAGTTTGCTTGGAGCGTAAATAAAAGTGGTACAATCTATAATTAAAAAACAACAAAAATACTTCTAAATTGGAGTTGAGCTTTAAAAAAGAGACAATGAGTAACACCTAAGCAACACTGAGTAAATCTGCTATCACAGATTTTTCTCTATACCTGTAAGTATTCCTTAACATAATGTAAACATTTCCCCACCCTGAGGATGGTCCAGCCCTGAGGCATGTTGTTCAGTTAAGTTTTGTGGTCTACACTTGAGATTTTCATATCTGGAGTAATTCCTGTGTTAAACTCAGGGTTGGGACAGACAACCTGCTGTCCTGTGCAACCTCAATTGTTTTCTGCTTCCCTTATTGGAAACACCAGTAGGTAACTATTCAGAAACAATAATACTGATCAGCTCCCAGTTAGCACCATTCTATGAATCAATGTTAAGTCATTTCTGAAAAGAGTGGCAAGTGATATTAGGGATGACTGGAGCAGAGAGTTGCAGTAATGTGTTAAAGGTTACCCAGCAGAGCCAACAATATCTGGATTTCTAATGCTGTTCCTTTTCCGCTTTGCACGGTCCTGTGTAAGGTGGAGATTATGAACTGAATTTGGTGTGCTCCTCCTCCATGTGGAGGAGTGCAGTTGCAGAAGCATGGTCCTGTGTTTATGTTCACACCCCCTGCTTGTCAGTGGGACTAGTAACATATTTTGAAGGCAGCCGCAAGCTGACACACAGGTCGGGGGCAGTCTTGCTCTGGGATGACCTGGGGAGCGCAGCACCATACACTCTCGTATGTCCTTGCCTGCCCTACTTTTCCAGGAGAGGTGCAGTGTAGCCTTGAGTTCATATCACACAGAGGTTATTATGCTTTAAGTGTGTTATGCTTTGGGTGTTTTTTTTTTTTTCTGAGAAAACATGGTTTATGTTAAAAATAAGACTCTCTTGTCTGTCAAATAAAGCATGGGCAGTCAGTACCAGGCTTTTAACCAGCCAGCTGAGAAGTTTAAACTCAATAAAGAAAACACTTACAAAGTGAAGCCCTCCATGAAGTTCATAAGACTAGATGAGCAGTAGCACCCCATCGCACTACTCTTAGCACTTAGTAGGTATTGCAGAAGAGCATTGAGCAGCAGCTGGCCTCTGACTGGCACCGTGCACAGCCAGCACCTGTGGCATGAGCCTACATCAGGTTGAGTTACATTTGGTGCACGGTGTATCCTGAAGGCCAGTTCACCCCTTTAAGTAAGTGGTGTGTGTTATTACCAATGGAAATGGATCCCATGAAAGCTGCATGACAGAACTAGATCACTTCTGAAGACTTATTACCGGGATAAGTGAGTATCATGCTTTGCAATGTATTATTTTATTTCGTTTTTCAGTCACTGATTAATCAAAAAGCAGTAGTTCTGTCCATTTTCCTCTTGTGTGAAATTTAATTTCATTCCCGTGAAGAATTTTTAAGAAATAAGGAATTGCAGTAAGTGTTAAAAGATGTACAGAGAAACTCACAGGCTTCTAGTTAGTTAACTGGTCTTTCTTTGGATCTGAGTTTTCCTCTTTTGTGTTGTAAGACATATGACTAAACCAATTTGGTCTTTAATCCACAGAACATGCTGTCAACCTCGTCTGTCCGCTTTTGTGTCAGTGCTTACTTGACTATGACTACAGATGTGAAAAATTGAATAGTAATAAGTCCCTTGCTTATATTTGATATGCAATTTTTAGATGTTTTATATGCTATTTCCATATATACATTTGCTGAGAACTAGTCTTTAAAATTACTTTTTACTTATCTTCATGACTCTAGACTTTGAAGTAATACTTCAATGACAGCTGAACTGAGACATTTTAACAGTTTCTGAACGGCGTCTGAACAGACCTCTCGGTTTTCTGCAGCATGCAAAGGAGCTGCTTCCCTCTTGAAAGTTTTATCATGTAGGAGGCTATTAAAGTTATGAGTTTAGGCTGAGGCATGAATAAATCCTGAGTCTTACTGATGATGTCATTATAGCGGTCAATAAAATACATAGTAGCAAATGCTTTCCATGCTACTAAGATCAGCTAAGCAAATCAGGATACACGAGCAATTAACTCTTTAATTAAGATGAATGGATGACATTAGCCCTCCTTAAACCCTGCTCGTCAGCATTTACAAATAGAGAAAGACTGATGTCTCCCTCCCAAGAAATCTAGCTTTTATTTTTCATTCTTTGACAGTATCTCATTCTTTCCACTTTGTAAACAAATTCACTGATGAACACTGCCAACCACAGAGATTTTAACAGCCGTATTCAATCAGTGCTATTTCTCATTGCTCAGAGGTAATGTATATGAATTTCTCTTATTTTGTGGGGAAGTTGCATTGAGTCTGCAATCTTAATTGAGAAAAATAAAGGTATTTTGATGACCAAGTATGAGATCATAGGAATTCAATCAGTGTGATAGGTTAGAGGCTGTATGGTTAAGTACTATTAAGTTTCTTGCCTTTGAATTGGGTTATTAATTTTGAAAAAGTTGTGTATAGATTGAATGAATAAAGCCTCCCAGTTCTGTCATTGCAGATCAGAGTAATCTATCTGGAAGCAGATAGATGCTCTGCCTCCGTTAAATACATGCGCTGCAGTGTTTGTATAAAGAACAATAAGAATTTGCAGTGATTGAAGTGTTGCGGACTTTTCATAATCCTACAGAATCACAGGATTCTCACTTAGGAAATCAAATTTTTTGCTGCTTTCTGTTCCTAATGGCATGTGGCACACTCGCAATGTCTGGAAAGGGATGTTTTCCTTGTGCATGTCTTCAAGTAACATACGTCACATGTGTAGGACAAATTGGAATCATCTGTTGAAAACAAGAATTCAGTACTCTTTTCACAAATAAAACGCTTGCTTGTCTTGCCTCAGGTACAGTTTTTATCCATGTTCATGTTAGTCTGGTCTTTTTTGTGAAGCCCATTTTACTTACAAGGCCATATTGGGTGATTGCTTTCTCCTTCTGTGAAAATCCTTTTTGTAAAGAGTTGCAAACACTTAATGTTTAGTTATACTTATGTGGCAGTATGCTCCCAACCATTCCCAGCATCCTCATTCTGCCTGAGGCCTTGCTCATGCTGTGAGATACAAAAGACTTTGACTTTGCTCAGGACTGAAAACAATGCTGGGAACTCAAAGAACTGATAGCAGACACCTGGTTCCATAGATGCCAATGCTAAATACTGTGGCTGTGAATCAATTATTTTACCCCATAAATGGAGCCCCCTGGAGCTCTCCTTGGAAAGATCTGGCTTTTGTCAGGATCTCACCTTTGCATAGGGGTGCCTCTTGAGGCTGCTTAGACCTGTGCAATGATCTACCTTGACATGGTGATCCTTGCCAACACAGAACTGTGGTGTTTATAGCTTTAAGCTTTACTAGCTTTGCTAAGATGAAATGCTAGATTGACTGTGCAACCCCTTGTTCTATGTAGCAAATAGTCAAAGGTATCTGGAGTCATTTTGTATCTTGTTCAAGTCACTGTCTTCACTGTTTAAGTAACTATATTACATCTATTTTATATTAATAAATATCTTCCTGCCTCTCTCTTATGAGTGAAGAGCATGGTGCTGTAGTTGCCATCTGGAGCAACCCAGTATCTCTAAAGTATGGGAAGTCTTTATGATGTGTCTCACTGTAGCTGCAGGAGCTGTAATTGCCACAGAGTTAGGGATGCCCTCAGCTCACTTTTATGTAAGACATACATCTTTATCATAAAGAATTTTCATCATTTCTGTTGTGTTTCGCAGAAAGAATGATAACATTTTTATATCACTAGGCATTTATTAATATACAGAGATACAGACATCAAATTATTTTAAATGCCTGTATCTATCTGTAGTTAAGGGAGAAAGAAACTGAACTCCTCAAATTTTGGATCCAGCTGGTTGGGAAATAATGTTTATGAAAAGGCAACATTCACTGCTTATGCATTTGTGAAAAAGTCGAGTAATTCAGTTTAAAAAGACAAGAGGACATTAGGATGGAGAGCATGAAGTAAATAAAAAGTACATAGTAGAAACAGAATAAAGCTGTAATCAGAAAGAAAGTTAAACCCTTCATTTTACAACTGACAGTTCAGTGAAGTTTCTGTTTTAATATTATGTGCAAGCCAAACTGCCAAGTTCTATTTATCATCTGATATAAATCTAGCTCTAGTCCAGAATACTGGAAAACCTCTCTTGTAGAGTTTTACCTCTTTAACCTCAAATGAAAACTGGCATTCCATCTGGATAGTGTCCAATGTGTCACATTTTGGTAGTCATCAACCAGCTCGCCTTATAAATCAAGAGCACTGATTAAATAATCAAGATTTTTGAAATGTCTTGAGGGAGCTGCATGTTTTTTTTGCATCAGTGATTAGTATTCAGTGGTGATAGGGAAATCTATTTGAGCTGCAGATATAAAACTGCATTTTGCATACTGGGCATAATCAGAGAGATTACATTCAGAAAGTGTGCTTCCCCTAAGACAGCGTAAGGTTATGACTTTTGCCACAGCTCCATTGTTAGTTTAAGTGAGCTTTGTCCTTGCTGTTGTACATCCCTTCATACACCAGAATAAAATCTTTTCTGCAGCTGCGTACTGGGAAATGAAAACTCCAGGTAATAGCTTTCATAGGGCAGCTGGTTAAATAAAACTCCAGCCCCTGAATGGAAAGCTGTTTTAATTAAAGATCTTTTCAGTTATTAAAACTTAGCTTATATTGTATCGTTTCTTTTGTTGTTACAAGTAAGCAATTTGTTATTTAAAATCATTTCCCTAAAACAGGTATTACTAGCGACAAGGGTGACTGCAGTTTACAAAAGATACAATAGTTACTGCTTGCAAGAGAGGCTGATTAAGAAAGAAGTTATTGTTCATAGCACACACACACACAAAAAAAAAAAAAAAAAAAAAGCCAAGCTCTAAATCCAATGATGAATATAAAGGAAGTGTAGGTATCTAAAATTGAAAAATGCTTTCTTGAAAGCCCATGTTCAGATTGTGTGAAATCTTGCAGGCTGCCTCAGCCTCATTTTTAGTGTGCCAGTTCTACTTCTCTGAATGCCTGCTTGGATCTAAGTGAGGAGAACAAACTGCACTGAATGAGGCCATGGCTGAGTGATGAGCTGCCCAGGGGCTGGTGAGTTCATGTGTACTCTGCCCCATCCTGCTGCCAGCTACAGAGTTGTCCTGGGTAACACAGAGCAGTGGGCAGCTCATCTTCCCACCTCCTGTACTGCCTGCTTTTGCAGAAATGCAAGTATTACCCTTTAGATAGTCTGCATAGAATGCCTGGGAAAGCACAGTGCTTTTATGTTTAAGATCACTGCTTTTGATTGGATACTATGCCGTGATATTAGGTTATTGTGTTTACATTATTATTACTTTTACTAAGAACAAAACACCTTGCAATTGTGCAAATGGTGTTTGAGACTTCATGTGGAGTCTTTCCATATATCAATCCCAATATTTCATATTTTTGCATATGTTGCAATCATATTTAATATAGCTAGTGTAAGTGTGCTAAATACATGCTCATCACAGGCCTGGAAGTTATCAGAGATTGGGATTGGTATGCAGTCTTTTGAAAGGGTAAGGGAATGCAGATTTGGAGTTGGTCAGGCCTACTTTCTAGCCCCATTGCTGACAGATACTCCACCATTCTTCTGTATTCTTTCGTAGCCCGTCGATAGGCATCAGTTGCAGCATTGATGCTCATCCTATCATGTTGGCAAATGTCCAGACCTACAGAAAGCTTATTATTGTCTCACTGCATCAGATAGCCTTCTCCCTCTGACTACGTCCATATGCTTACATTATTGTGCCTACAACCATTCTGTTGCTGTATCTGCTCTAAAAGAGGCCTCTCTCCCAGAAAACAGGGGGCCTGAGTTCACAGTCTTTCTTGATCAGTAATTTGCCTCTCTCATTTTTTTTCATACCTTCATTTGCAGTTCTGTTGTGATGATGAAGTGAATTTGAGACTTAGGTCCTTGAGATAAAGCAGAAAAAGCCCGGACTCTAGTGTGGGTTATTATTCCTTTCAGTGTTCTCAGTGTTCTGGTCTCTGTGCTGTTTTTGTATTATGTTAAATGCTCATTGGATAAAAACACGTTGTTTGAGGGTAAGGAACAATATAATAAAGAAAATGGGACACGATCTGGCACACCTTCATTCTCATGCAAATGGCTGAATTTTCTTATACCCAAAACAGGATGCACTCAAAGTAGTGGCTGGGAATGGTCTCTGGCAATGCTGTCATCACACCTGTATGCAGGTTATTTAAGAGAAAAGAGTGGTTCTAGACAGCACTCTCTCTTCCCTGTCTCTGAGGTGGTGTTCCTTCTTAACTCCAACTGTGGTCAAAATCATACAGGCATTATGATCCCATATCTGCAGCACCTAAGCAGAATGTGACAGAAGGTGAATAAAAGCAAAAATGAAATAGCTTATCACTATAGATATCTGTTATTTTAAGCATATACTTCTTGTTTTTAGACTAGATTTCTATCTAATTCTAATTCTGTTGATGTGTATTGTCCCAGAGTAAGTGAAGTATTGTCTGTGTTCCAGGTGAATGTTTCATGATTTCACACAGTAAAATGAAGATTAAAGACGTTTGTGTCCATCAAAATGGAGGCAAACACTTTATTTAGTGTCTGATGAATTCTGTCCTTCATTTGGTATGTTAGTCGGCTCTCTGTTATTGATGTAAGCTTGGTTGTCTTATCTTTTAAAGATAGCTATGCTTTTACTCCTCATTTCTCCCAGATTTTTAATAGCAGGTAATGCGTGCCCTGTGAGAAGTTCAACTGGTAGTTTCTAAGTTCACTGCTTTTCGGTTTTGGTAACTTCTAAGCTACTGCAACTACCAGTCACGTGGTAATTGATACAGTATCTTCTAGTCTATGGCTAAATAATCTTCAGCCTTACTTCCATGGAAATAGTGATATAAAATGATTTCTCATTGACTTTGGTTTGATATTATTGAAAATCCATTTCCTTGATTTAATTTCCTCCTAACTCATACAGATGGCATCAAGCAAGAGGTTGGGCACATTGGCTCTTCAGGCATTTGTTTTTTCAAGTATTTGCTTTGGGGCTGACCCCTGCGGAGCTGTCATTTAAGCACACTGCAATACACTTCTCTAAACAGTGGTTCCCTTCTGTTCCTGTTGGTCAAATAGATCCGCTCTCTTTCTTTCACGGCTGCTGCTTGGTAGCTTTGAAGCATTTCTTTCTAGTTGTTTTATGTCTACAGCTAATTACTTTTCCCACAGGCCTCCTAATTTCAATCTTCTATTTCACCAGAAATCTAAGTGCTTACCAGTTGGCTTTATTTGAGTCTCTTTATTGAAGACTGAATTTTTGTTTTTGCCTTAAACCATGCTTTAGATTTAACAGCTGGAGTTGGATGTTAACTTATATGTAGAGGTACAGCACATGAGCGGGGATTATTTTTAACAAAAGAAGGAGGGAAGGACGGTTTTGAGGTTTGATAGAAGAAAATCAACTTCAGAGATTTAAGGGCTCATTTGCAGGTTACAATACATTATTAGCTGATCTTCTTGGGAAAATTCCCTACTGAGGTTTGTTAATGTTTTGGTGGAAGTGAGTAGGGAATGCTGAACAGAGCCCATTGATGTGGTTATTTTAATCCGTGTGCCTCTTAGCTTAATACAGAATGTTAAATTACTCTGCTGAATAATTAGGCATTTGTTAAAGAGAATAGATACTTATTAATGGATGATTTGCCATGTTTTGTCCTCTTCTCAGCAGACATGCTTACTCTTCTATTGCTTAGTGCAAGAAGTTCTCCGTATTCATTTCTCTATTCATCATCCAGTAGTGAACCTGAAATCTCATTGACTGGTTTCAGTGGTGTGTACAGGGATTTCTGACTCTACTCCTCTTTGTTTTTAATTTTTTTAAACTCAGTTTTCACAATATTTCTAGTTGCATTTTATGTACTATTTTGAATAGATGTTTTTTGGACTTGATCCTGGTGGGATTTGGAGTACTGTGTCTAGTTGTGTGCTCTCCAGTACAAAAATGGTCTGGAACTAGTGGAGGAAATCCAGTAAGGGACTGTGAAGATAATGAGGGCACTGGAGCATCTCTCATACGCGGGTAGGCTGGGAGAGCTGGGGCTGATCAGTCTAGGAAAGAGAGGGGTCAAAAGGGTTCTTACCCATATGTGCAAATACCTGAAGGGAGGGCACAAAGAAGATGGCACCAGACTCTTTTCATTGTTGCACAGCGGCAGGACAAGTCAACGGGCACAATCTGAAACATGGGTAGTTACATATGAACGTAAGGAAGGACCACTATTTTGAGTGTGACAGCACTGGTTGTGTTCTCCTGGGGAGACTGTGGAGTAGTCTGCCATTTTGGAGACGTTCAGAGGCTATCTGCCATAGTTCAAGACATGGTTGTAGGTGGCTTGGCTCGAGCACTTACAGCACTGGGTGCCTGGAGGCCCCTGCCAGCCTCAGCCATCCTGCAGTTCTGTGCCATAGTGTGTGTTAGCAGTCAAATTCACCTGACACAGACTAACAGGAGAAAAAAAAAATAAAAAAGCTGATGCCAATTTCTCGTGGACGTACATGACTGCATCATTTAGCATCTGCATTTCACAGTAACGTAAAGTCACACTGCAGCAGTTATTTTAATAAAATACCGGTTGCTAAAATATCATTTTCTAAAATGAACATAAGAGCTGTGCTGTATTGTAACTAACAGCACATAAAAGCCTTTCAGAATTAAGTCATAAGTATTTCTTATTACAGGAAAAACACTATTTCTTGCTGGCAGTAGTGACAGCAGAAGCAGGAGTTGTTAGTTAAATAGGATATGAAAGAGTCAAAAAAGGAAACAACAAAAATAAGTCTGAGGGTCTTGGATGTTGTAGCTATGGGTGGTTAAATGTAAAGCATTATCTGAGAAATAATATATTCAGCAAATGACATAAGTAATTGAATTGTACAAGGATAAAGTGTTCAGTTTCAGAAGGGCTGAACTCCACATCCATTAAGTGTAGTAGCCAGACTCTCACGGGCTTTAGATGAAACCTCAAATAAAACAGTTTGGTTAGTGCTGTTTGACCAGGGTAGCAGCAAGTCTGCATCAGCTTAGCCTCATGTTCTGTTTTTAGCGTACTCCAACTGGCCATAATGCAGTCACCAGCATGCTGCATTCTTTCAGACTAATGAAATTCTTGTATGCCAGTTTTAATTAATAAAAAAAGCTGCTTGCAGATATTTTTCATGTCAATGGATGTTTGGATTTCTTTATTTAACTCATTTGATTCAAATTTCTATCACCTTGCAAACTAGTGCTCTCCATGATGACCTGACGAAGGTAAACCATTTAAATGTGATGTCACGGGAAGTTTCTTCTCATAAATGTGGCTGGACAACATGCATACATAGCTGCAAATGCAATCTGCTGGCAGAACTAGGAGCAAATGCTGCAAGTTACAGACAGCTTACTGGCCGCGTATCTGTAACTGACAAGTACAAGAGGAGAGTTGGGGGGGAAACAGTGACTGATAATGCTTGTAGAAAGGTTGTGGTGATACATGACTGAACTTGATCGCTGTCCTCCTGATTTGTCAGGCACTTCTCTGGAATCAGTGTCATAAAGCAGCCTAGCATGTTTCTGTCTCTTTTAGTCTGATTGACTACTCGTGTAGTAAGATAATATGCCATCTTGTGCATTTATACTCAAGTAGTTGTGGTGGTTCTCCACGCTGAGTGAAGGGAATATCTCACCTCCCTCTTTGAACAACTGCACTCCAGCTGGCAAACATTGCTTTAGCCTAACAATTCTGGTAACTATTTGTAATAAGCTATTGCAGCTGCTTCAGCTCATTCTTTGCTTTTGTATATCAGATTTTGCATTTAGTATTTTCTTTTATGATTTCACGTTACTCTTCTTAGATTCCTCACAGCTTCACTCCAAATAGTAACAGCAAATTATACTAGCATTGCCAGAGTTGTATTATGTTTGTGCTAATAATGGAATATTTTTCCACAACTTCGGCTGCGTAAAATGAAATAAACAGAAATTCACTGTTCCTTGGTGGCTTTGTTTCTTCTCTGTAGGAGGCAGCAAGTCTCCTTTCATTTCAGCTTGCTGTCCTCAAAGTTTGTGCCATTCGGAGGCTAAGCTGTGGATGACAAACTGCAGAGCTGACAGGAAAACATGTGAGGTTGATATATAAAACAAGCTACGCTGCTTGTGCTTTGACTGTCATTGCTGCTTTCAGGAAAATAAATAACACTGCCTCAGTCTGTGCAACACTCAGTAAGAGTTTCTTCACCTTACTCTTATATATAAATGTGCAATCTAAGAGCTACAGTTTTCTAAAACAAATAACATAAGTATTTTAAAACAAATTTGTAGAAGAGAGAGGCTTGTGGTTTTTTTTTTTTTTTTTTTTTTCCCAGCCATTTTCAGCAATGCTAACAGAAAGGTGATAGTTCCTTTCATGAACTGTGAAAAATTCTGTAGATATTTCTCTGGTTTAACAACCAAATGAAAACATTCTCTATTCCCCACTTGCTCTGCAAATTTTGCTGCAAGCACCAACAGCTTTACACCAAGAAGACCCAAAGGAATTTTCTATCAAAGCCAAAGTGTGCACCACAAGAGCAGGTGAAAATGTGATGGAGAGAGGTGTGATGTTTCTGTTTGCTGTAAGCTTAACCCATGCCATCCTTCCTCTAAAATACAATATTCTGTTTTATTTCCTAAATCCATTGAATTTAGTTGTTCAACTTTGTTCTTGTGAGAAATGTATTATTTGGCATTCACGTACATAGTGGTACGCTAATACATGTAAGATTTGTTTTTTCTCAGAACTCATCGTGTGTGTTAACATACTCTAAAACTTGCTTGTGAGGAATGTTTAAAACATCCTTATTTTGTTATCTCGTTTATTAGGTTGTAGTTGGCAACCAATTAGTATAGATATTTGAAATTGCAGATCAAAGAAACTAAATTACTGTACAATAACATAATCATGGACAACCTTTTGTTCAGTAATTCATCTTATATTAACTGCTACTTCACTTTTTGTTGATACTCAACCTTGAAGATTTTCAGTGCTTTATTTAACAACATCGCATATTATTATTAGATTCAATGAAGTATCTACCACCTCTGGAATAACATTCCCAAAAGATGTGGAATGAAAATCCTCCTAGAACAAGAAATAATGTACTTAAGACACCAAGGGTCAATTCACTGGAGAAGAATGCTGTAAGGCATTAGACATGCTTTTCATTTATGCCTTTCCTTCGAGTTAGTCCCCTGTGCTAGCAGATGTTCAAACTGCTAAGTATACAGCTCCTGCTAAAAATGATTCAAGAAAGTAGTAACCCAAACCAAGAACAAGGTTCTTGTTAGGCTCTTTGAGGCTGCAAGGAAACTATAGTAGAAATTCTGCAAGGGCGGAACTCAGTGGCATTTTTTTTTTTTTAAGTGTCCTTGTTCTGCTCTCATATACATGAGGAAGGATAGGGTCTGCATAATGGTATTCAATTTAGTGCTTTAAATACCTCTTCTGAATCATTTACCTGGACAAATTCTCTGAGAAGCAGAAACGTCTCGTAAGATTTCAGAAGTGAAAATAAACTGCCCTATAACTAAGTTTGGTAGTATAGTTCCAGTATTCTATTCTTATCATAGAATGGCCTGTGTTGAAAAGGACCACAATGCTCATCTAGTTCCAACCCCCTGCGATGTGCAGGTTCACCAACCACCAGACCAGGCTGCCCAGAGCCACATCCAGCCTGGCCTTGAATGCCTGCAGGGTGGCACATCCACAACTTCCTTGGGCAACCTGTTCCAGTGTGTCACCACCCTCTGAGTGAAAAACTTCCTCCTAATATCTAACCTGAACTTCCCCTGTCTTAGTTTAATACCATTCCCTCTTGCCTTATCACTATCCACCCTCATAAACAACCGTTCTCTCTCCTGTTTATAGGCTCCTTAAAACTACTGGAAGGCCTCAAAAAGGTCTTTTCAGAGCCTTTCCTCAACATTTTCTCACAGGAGAGGTGCTCCAGTTCTCTGATCATCTGAGTGCCCTCCTCTGGACCCCCTCTAAGAGCTCCACATCCTTCCTGTAGCTGAGTAGAGGGGGACAATCACCTCCCTGTTCCTGTTGGCCGCCCCTTTTTTAATGCAGCCCAGTACACAGTTGGTCCTCTGGACTGCAGGTGCACACTGCTGGCTCATGTCCAGCTTCTTGTCTACCGGAACCAGTTACGATTTTCTTTCACTGAAGGAGGGACTTTATATGTAGGTCTATGTCATTTTACAGGTACAGCCTGTCCTTGGGGGAAAAGAAGTGCCACTTTGAAGAAGTTCAAATACACAGTTTTTGTGTGTTTGTATTCTGGATGAGGCTGTTGCCCCAGGAAGCTCTAAGAAACTTGGAGTTTACTGTCACTGCTTCCTAGAATCTTCCAAGCTACAACCTCTCCGTCACAAAGAGAACAGGAAGCAGCGTTACCCTTGCTATGGATGTAGGTTGGGTTCACCAGTCTTGCATGAGAACACATTTATTGCCCATCTGTATTTACCTCTGTATTTCTGAAGTGTTTTTAAGGGAGATCTCTTTATGAATTCATTTAAGAATATATGGCAAGCATACCCAGTGGGGGATAGACAACTGTGTGGGAGAAGGGCTAATATATTTGGTTGGAGCCAGCCAGCATTGTTTGCTTTTTGTAGTTCAGAGTCTGAAAAAAGAGCTATGTGTCTGTAAGTTTGTCAACATCTCCCAATTATGTTTGCTGATCTAATTGAGAATATTATTTAAGATATTGGCTTTTCTTTGCCTATGATTATAAATAGATACTAAATTACAGAATTAAATTCCACAACTGAACACCAGTACTTTTTTAATCTATAAGCTCTTGACTAGTTAAATGGTTACACGATTCAACGTATGAATAAAATACCTGACCAATTCTTAGGGAAAAACTACCTAAATAGAGTGACAAGCTATTGACCAGTTGTTTGGGAAACCCTGTGTAATCCATTTACAAAACATTAGTAAATTTAAAAAATAAGTTGTGTTTTACTGTGGCATGGCATTATTCTGAATACACCTGCAGAAAATAACTGTTTTTAAAATAGTGCCTTTTGTTTGGGTAAATTATTGGGTAAAGATTATAACATTTGTGGTTATTACTCGATTTCACTGTTTGAGTCTTGTGGCCTAACGTGACACATGGATCCGATATTCGTACACGAAGTGATGTTTATCTATGACAGTTTTTTGCAATTCATGCTTCACTGGACATTGATGTAGTTTCACGTTTCAGCCAGCTCAAACTTTGTCCCATGACTGTGATTTGTTACATGCTTTAAATAATGGATAGCAAATATGCCAGGACCACATCAGGCAAGAAATGTTTTAACATTAACAAGCCATAAAGCAATGCAGTTGCAGTAGTAAAGTGTGCATAGCAAACACCTTCTTTAAAACAAAAATCCACTTGATAGGACACTTGTGAAAAGAAGGAAGGATAGATCAGACACAGACAGTGTGCTGTAACTTCAGCAGCTCAATTAATATTTATACCGCTGAACATAAGAACCTGTTACAGGAGGTAAAACAATATTTTTGTATATTAAATTCTATTTATGTGAAAGTAAAGACATTTTGTTTAAGGAAATGGATGTTTTTTGTTTTTTTTTCCCCTGGAATAGATCTGAATATTTTTTTTTTCCCCCAAAATACAGTTATACAGAGATTAGTTACAATAAAATGTAAGCAATGTAATACAAGTATCAACTGTGTACTGGTGGATGCCTTCAGGTGCATTTCAAGACTACAATTCAGCAGTAAGAATAATCTGGGAAAACTCAACACCCAGCACATTTGACAGCAGAATGTGAATTTTGTATTAAGCAACGTTTTCTTCCCCGTGTGTTATGATGGACTTTTTAATTGCAGTTTTTTGTCTTAGGTGAGCATTTAATACAGGAAGTTTAAGTTATGCATAGATTTCTTTAGGCATATATAATTCTTATAAAGAAAGGCATAGTCATGGAGCACTGTAGACTCTACCAGACTATAATAGTTTATGATTAGTGTTCTATGGGATTTCAGTCCTACTTTTCTTATTTTCTTAATGATGCTGAAAAGAAGAAACCGGCTGCGTCATTTTATGAAATAGAAAGCAAAAGTCCATTTTGCAGAAACAGAAATCACAATCAGAAATGCGTGAGCTCCAGATCCTGGTGGTTGCTCAATTTCTCTGTTGAAGTTGGTTTGATTTGCACAGTGATCGTCAGAGCAGAGGGGCAGTCTGACAGAATGGCATCTGACAGGGAAGTGCATGTGGTGCCAAGGTGTGTTACTGAATTCCTCCTTGTGGAAAATAAATGGCACCCATTGACACTCACTGATGCTTGCTGAATGTTTCTGGAGACCAAATAGTGAATGTGAGCACAGTGAGGGGTGGGTGGTGAATTTCAGTGGTGGTGACAGCTACAGTGGGTCATCTCTACCGGTGCAGATTGTTACAAGCGTGGCTTGCAGGCTCTTGTTCACTGCTGATTAAAATGCTTAGTTAATGGTGGTGACTGTGTTGAAAAATATTGCTTTGTAGCTGAGAATTTGCTCTATCAAATAGTGCTGTTGTGTTCCTCTTATCTGTTGTAGTTTCTTTGGAAAAATAGAAGGCATTACTTTTGGAATGACCTGTATAAGTCCCTGAACAGTCATACCACAGGTATTCTTACTGTAATGATCTCTTATGAATAAATCAATAGTGTTACATGAATTACAGACTCCCAGCAGGGGTAGGGTTTCAGAGAATCACAGGTCTTAAGACCAGAGGGGATCGTTAGATTGTGTAACCTGACCTTCTCTATAGCATGTCATATAATTTCATCCATTTACTCTGTACAGAGTCCAATAACTTATGTTTGGCTAACATCTCTTCTGTATTTGTCTTCATATTGAGTTTCTTGGCCAAAAATCCATTACCATTTTTGTCATGTCTGCCATCATCTGCAAGAACTTCTGTGGAGTTTTTAAAATGTATCATAAAGCAATCATTGAGAATGGGATGCTGAGTTCCTTTACTTGGAAGTGATTATTGTAGAGCCAGTAGATCAGTATTGCACGATCAGTAATGTTTCTGTTGGGCTTGGGCTCCTTTTCAGTGAAAGTTGTACCAACAATGTAATACTACCTTCCTTAGTTTGTAATTTATAGTTGTGTTCCTTTTTTGTTTCCCTGAGGCAATCTTAACAGATTTTTAAGCAACTGGTTTATTTATAATTTATTTAAATTAAAAAAAAAAATAAAATAAAAAACAAAAAACGCAACAAGGATTTTGCTTTTTTTAGAAGAAATATGCTAAAATGCATCTTAACAACAACTAAATCTTCCTCTCAATCTCTTGTCAGTCTGTATAGTTCATAAGAATGTCTGAGATGTTCCTGCTAGTGTTTCAGTGCAGGTTGGAGACTGATCTTTAAACAGGAGAGTGAGGTTTGAAACAGTACATACATTGGAGCTGTGTGGCTGTTGCTCCCAGGGACACTACAAGTCCTTCTTGGCATCCTGGATGTACGCTGGCATGCTGAAATTCCATTTGTTGTATTTAAATTCTCTGGTTTAAGTACTCCCACTGTCTGTGGTCAGAAGTGTTTTGAAGAGATTTTTAAAGACATGTCTTGGCTTTACCTCTTGGGTTATTCTCCATGATTCTTTAAGGGAAGTTATTAGGTTAAGCAAAACAACACTAACCTCACTCAGACTATGGAAGTTTTTATCTCCACGGATAAGCAATTACTTCTATGATTGTGTTTTGTTACTTATTAAAAGGTGATTATACCTTCTTGGCAAACACAGTGATTTCAAATATTTTAATAAATTTGCAGTACAAAGTATCTGAACTACACAGATTTTCTAATGAGCAGCAAAAATGAGAGAGATTTTATTGGGTTGTGTAACTACCACTTGCTGATTACTTTTAATTGGTGAAATAATAAATTGCTGATTTATCTCTTTAAGCTTTTGACCTACTAACTGCACAGTTTTTTATGAAGCATCTCCTCTGTGTGTAGCTGGAGGCTTTCTCTCTGGTTTCTTTCACAAACATAAATTACTCTCTGCTATTAGTTAATACACTTTTCTAGCAGTGTTCTAATGATTCTCCAGTAATGCTTTCCTGCGTCTTTCAGCTTTTTTGGTGTGACATTTCATACAAAACTGTATTTTTCCAACCAAATTCTAAACACTTTTTTTACCTGCTCCAAACAGAAGCACTATTTCTGCTCTGTCTGTGGTAGGACGTTCAGCACAGCCTCTGTCCTGTTTTTTCCCCCTCAGAGCCCAGCCTTTGCCAAGCACAAACCAGCTTGTCATAAAACAAACCAACAAACAAACAAAACAGAACTCTCTGGACCATCTTTCATGGGATTAGTACTACTTAGAGTGGTACCAGCTTACAGCATAGTGGTGCCATTGTCTTGCAGGTGCTGTTTGAACTTTCTTGATTTCTCCATCTGAGTGTAGGCTGTGGCATTCAATCTCTTGCTGTGTAAGTGCAGAGTGTCTAAATACACGTGTACAGCCTCACACATCTGAGGACAGTTGTCTCCAACAGCCTGAGAAACTCAACTATTGGTACTCCTTAGCTTGAAGTTTATGTTAATTAAATATTTCACAGTGAAGAGTCAGTGACCTACTGAGTCATTGCTACAAAGAATTTTTCGCTTCTCAAATTGTTGTGATATTAAGGTAAATTTTTCTTTTTATTTTTCTTTCAGAATAGGCCATTGTTATTCCCAAAGCATTTCACACGTGAAATTGGATTTATTTTTCAAATTCTGGTCATCTTTTTTTTTTTTTTTTTTTTTTAATCACATCGGTACTTGGAAATTTGAAGTTGCTTCATTTTTCCTTTAAAAGGAAGGGAAATGAGTTACATCTTAGTTTCCTCAATTACCATACATCTGTGGTTCTTTGACATTTATACTTGGGATTTTTGAAGGCAGGGAACCTAATGAGGCATTTTTAATTTTTATTTCTAATTATTGGTGAAATCACACTCAGTGCTCACATATGGTTTTATTTTGTTTTAAAGGCTTCCACCCTTCTTTTCTGACTGCCTCCTCATTGCTGTATGATTTTGGAAATAAAATGAGCTTTAAATGTGTGCTTCTGTCCTTTAAAGCTTGATTGCTGTGGTTCTTGACTTTCAAGCAAGTTAGCTTGTGTTTAAAACAAAGCTTCATAGAGGTGGCTTTACACGTTCTTTCCTAACAAGGAAAAACCATACCTGACGCAGTCAAAAAAGATTTCCGTAGGCTCGGAAAAATGGATTTTTATCTGGGAAAGTGGATGAGAAACCTTTTGAGAAGTTTGAAAATCCTTGAAGGCATTATTTCAGTCAGGTAAAATGTTGTTCTCTCTTCATCCAGTCATCTTCATCCAGTCCACATTAATACAAGTGCTGCAGAAGTTTTGTGCACGGAGGGATTATAACTGGAGCTCAAGTGTCCTACCACCAAAGCACTGGCATCTGCTTTGTAGTCAAGTGTTGCAGGCCAATTTAATTTAAGTTATTTATCAGTTCACTTATTTACCAGTCCTTTGAGAGCATTCTAAGATTTCCCCGTAGAAGTAGTTATTCTGAGGGAAGTAATACATCAATTTGTAATCCATGTAGACATTAGTGTGCTGATGGTTTCTCATTAAAAGAGAAAAAATTAGTACAAAAATGAAGTAATAGCTAAAAATTAATGAAACCATGCCATTAACTCTTTTAGTGGTAAGAAATAAGAAGAGCAGAAGGTAATAGCTTAATAGATAAGAATAGATATTTCCTTAATACTTATTTAAAGACTCAAGTGAAATTTCTAATTTTTACTCAAGTAACTGTTCAATGCACGTTTCTGGTGCATTTGATTAAATGTGAAAGTGTTTTTGTTATTTTTTTTAGCTACCCATTCTTTATGGATATTTTTTACATAAAAATAGGTTGACTGCTTCATCAACACTCATCACTGCTGATTGGTTATTCCCTACATGGCCAAAATCAGCCCTTGAGTGAGCAATTTGGTTTCTTCCAAAGGAGAGAGAGCTCACTGATTATAGGTGCTGTAGAGAAGCTGGTAAGCTGTCCTCTTTCCAGCTGCGTGTAATGTTTGAGATGGAAGTGAAAACATCTTGGACAGTGAGGCTCCTAAGGGAAGTTTTACTGTCTACTATCTAAGTATGTATAATAATGAGAAAGAAGGTTGTACTTGTGCTAGATGCCTAATCTGAATGCCTTAGAGCACAGAAAATGTCACAAATACATTATTTTCAAACAATGAACAACCAGATGTTAGGTAATTAGAATGCCTTAAGTAATGAAATAAAAAAAAAAATATATTAAAAACATGGGATTATTAAAAGTTTAAAAAAGTGGTGAACTTATCAGCTTTACCTCCAGTTTTTCAAGTTGCAGCAGCCAAGTTATCTCTATGCTGAATATCAATCAATTTTACCTTTTAAAGATAAGATAATTTCTTTAGAGACTATGTTTTCATTGTCACTGATGTTTAATGCAAGGAACATCACAATATGCTTTCCATTAAAATGCTCCCTACTCAGTTCTGTCTGATGTGGTTGTTGTTATGCAGTTAACAGTTGTTCATTCCAGTGATACCAGACTCCACATTTTCTCTTGAAACAAGGATCCTAAAGAAGTGCAGGGTTATTTTCTGTATCCTAATGCAATTCTTTTATGTTGGCAATATTGAGTAATGCCCACTTAAGCTATGACTTTCTCAAAAATAGTTATTCAGGTAATATGCTTAAAAACATGAGATTCCTTCTGTCATTGCATTTGCAGTTGGAGTGCCAACCCTGGGAAACACAATCTCCCTATTTTTCATAGTTTTGCTTACTATTTGCCTTAAAAAAAAAAAAAAAAAAAAAAGTTTTTTAGTAACACTGCAATGAAGTACATAGATTAAAAACGGTGTTCCTGCATTATGAAAGGATGAGAATTATAATAGAAGAATGATTGTCAGTAAGAATGCTTCAGAATTAGGGACTGTAGGTTCTGTTCAGCACTTGGGCACTGGTATGGCTGTTTGCATGTGCTGGCAAGCACTAAGGGCTGTGCTGATACATACACCAGACCCAAGGAGTAAGATTTAAAGAGGACTCTCTGCAGGTATTTATCTAAAGCATTTGTAAGGCAAAGGGGTGTGGAAGAGGCAGACATTTTCTTGGCAGTTCAGAGAATCTTCAGTTTGGAAAATACAGCAGTGTTTTGGGGGATTTTGGCCGTTTCAAACCATACTTCATCTTAATTGAGCTAAGAAGTAAAGAAAGATAAGGCAGCTATAAGCGAACACTGCTGCAGGATGAGGAAGTGAAAACAGGAAAATAAAGCAAAAAGGAGAGAAGTTATTTCTTTGGGCTTACGGGTAACCAGACTGGAGGAAGATTTGAGGTGGGATCACACTGCAGTTAGTTTACATTTTGACCCAGCGGATTTCTGCACCGAGTGCAAAGACCACATCTCCACAAGGCTGTACATAAAGGCTTCTGTAACACTGGCACACAGTTACCCAAGGTTTCTCATTCACTCGCTGCCGTATGTTGCACTGTATCCCCTGCTCCTACTTCACAAACACAGCACAAAGTCCTGCGGCTGTATCTTCTAGCCATTCCTTCAATGAACAGATAGATAGTGATGTATCTAATGCTGAGACATTTGATGTGACTAGTGGATGTTTTAGTCACCACTCAAGTCCTTTATCTCCCTAGGATCCACAGTAACAAAATTATTTGATATGAGAACCTTTGATATTACAAGTTGTATTTAACATTTCAAGGCTCATTTGAATCAGCTCAGCTCACTGAACTGCTAAAGCATACAGAACAACACATCCTGCAGAGAGGAAAAACCTATAACGCATTTCATAGCCTGAAGGTGTATTTTAAAAAATTGGGGGAAGTGATTTGCTGAAGATAAAGCCCCAGATTTTATTGGTGCCATTCATTTCAGAAGTTATCTAAAAAGCGCAGTTCTAGTGCATCTCACAGCAGAAGTGAAGATGGATCAGGACCGAAAGATACCACTGAGATTTCCAGGACATACTGGGAACTTCTGAAAACAGAACTTCTGTGGTGACCCACAAATACCTGTAATGTGTGAGTCAATCAGAAGTCATATCGATCCAAAAACTGCTACATAATAAACTTGACTCCTTTTTCCCTGCTGTAATCCATTAAGATTGTAGCATGTTTATTTTTCAGTAGGGATGTGCAGACAATAGCATCTTCCCACTGTGCCTTGGCAGTATACTAATGGCTATTGCAAAACACTTACTGTAAGCGTTCAGCCAGGATTCTGCCCACAGCAGAAAGAAATGAATAAATAAGCTTTCATCCAGTTGTGCTCCAATGTTAACACATTGTTTTGTAACCTCAGTACAAAGTAGAGAAAAAAAATCATTTCAGGTTTATGCGTTTTGTGGTACTTTGAAGAAGAAATCTTAAATAGAAGGTTTTAAGCCTTTAGAGAAGTGTATCTTTGTACTACTCCAAGTGCTTGTCTTCTGCGTCCAGTGCTAGAAAAACAGCACTTTCTGCAGGTCTGTCTTTCTAAATGTGTATATATATATATAAATATATGCTGATAATGAAGAACTGATCCTGAGGCTTTATTCAGGTTATATTCGCAGTGACCTAATGGGACAGATTTTGCCGAGGGGGCATTTCTGTTAACAGGCCTTAAGGATTAATCTTGCATTTAATTTCTAAGGCAGGAACTCTTTTTGACAAGACACTTCTATTTCTATTGGTGGCATAAAGTTTTTGCAAAGAAAAGGCATGATATAACGTGTGTATTTCCTTCACATGCTGTTTCTTGGAGAGATAATGCAAGTCAGGCATCCAAAAATCAGGAAGTTGAAAAACAACATTAATATATATATATATACATATATATATATATATTTTTTTTTTTCACCAAAAATATCAAATGATCTGAAATACAAGCTTTTATTCATAGAAAGAATAATCGCATACAACAAGAGTGGTGCCTCTTAGGAAGTGTGAATGAATACAGTGATATGTTGCCCAGTTACTGCTGGGAGAGGTCTGGTCCAAGCTGTCAAAAGCCAGAACAATTCTTTGTTCTTAGTTGAAGAACTGTGAATCACATCCTAAATTTATAACAACTGCATTAGAATTACTGTAAGAACAAAATATTTATTTTCCTGTATGTATGTTTTTATGTAAATACTGTGAGATTTAAAATGTACCGTGTGAGATCACACACACACGCAAGTGCTGTTAATTGCAGTGATTTTAATATGCTTTTTTTTTTCTATTTTAGGCAAAACTCAAAATCCAGAGGAAGAGGTTGCAATCTGCAAGAAGCTGGTAGGTCAGATTTTAAAATTATATAAACTGTAGTATAATTAGTTTTACAAAAAAGGTATAAGTGGTAAGGTAATGAAACTTGCATTCACTGGATATTCAGAGAATATGCAAAATCATTTTAATTTACATACTGAGGGGAAGAAAATGTGGTTTAGCAGAGGCAATTAACATGAGAAAGTAAGACAGATGCTGTGCAAATAATTCATAATGAATAATTTCTTTGCTCCATTTTGTGTTTGCAAGTTTTCCAAACAAACTAGTTTTTCTGATGTATATGTTCAGACTGTTTGCTGAATAATATCTGTGCATAATTTTTTGTCTGTAATTCATTCATAAGCAGAGCTTTTTGAATATTCAAGCTTTTTGAATGGGTCCATAGGTTGTACAGCACGTTTCTCTTTTCCAGTTGGGGAAACATAAATTTGTAGGTTCTGCTATGAATAATCACAATATTTAACAGTATTTGTTTTATTATTTTACCAAACATTCCCTATTTGTTAAAGCCATAATGGAAAAGGAGAGGCAAGCAAAGGCAAACAAATCAGTCTCGCTTCCCCTCTTTTGTTTCTCATTTGGAAAAAAAATCATTTGTGGTGTCCATGATTCTGTTTGTCTTCAATTAAAATGTGAGGAATCTGAAAACACAAAATCAGAGTCTTGAAGGCACTCAGTTTTAATATGGCTGTAGTGTCGTACCCATACACAGATCTCCTTGCTGCAACATGTGGGCTCTAATTTTCTTCCCTCGTTCTTGCTGCCTGTTATGCAGATCCACTACCTGACAAAACAGTGTTTCCAAACGACAGTCTGCTCTTTCTAATTTATGTGATATTGGAGTTGTTTCTCCATTTGTTGTGGCTGAATTTTTCCCCGTTCCATGGGAAAATATGATAACGGCCTTTTCTGTATAGCACAAATGGAAAACTGCGTGTGGGAACATAATGAAGATAAATATACTTTTGTTGGCACTCAAGGTGATTAATTGCAAGAGGTGAGCTTAATTATGCCAGTAGTAATAATTGGTGTCATGGGCAGGGAGTACATATTTATGGCCCGTTGTTAGGAATGCGCTGAAATTTGAATATGGACATGTTAATGAATTAGTACGAATAGTAACTTTTTACATTACAGGCACATTCTTAATTATATGTAAGTCATATTCACAACGAAAACTAGTCAGTTTTCAGCCCTTCTATAAGGAAAGCATCTGAGAGATCACTGTGTTCTTTGGATAAATTGTGTGTGGTGAAGTCAATTATGAGTGAATTTCATTTGCAGAATCCTATTAGCAATGTAAAAACAAACCAAAACACAAACAAACACACGTTTCATATTTAATGCACTACATTTCAGAATTTCTATTTAACTTTACCTTTTTAATAGTACTATTACATAAAAAAAAAAAAAACACAAAACAACAACAAACGTTATTATTAAGCTAAGTTTCACATTTCTAAGGAAAGTGGGAGAATTTTAAGTTCTCCTTTTCAGATCGCCTCGTATCCCACTTACACACTCGCACCAAGGATCTGACTGTCTCAGCTTGCACATTTCTCTTGGTTGGGAATCAGCCTGGGAATTTCCTATGACGTGAGAGGCGCAAAAGGTGCACTGAATCATTCTAACACTGATAGGACAGGGGAATGCAGAGAGCGCGGAAGGACAGATTCAGAAATGTCAGTTCCACAAACATGTGTCACTGTTTAAGTTCTGCTCTTCTTGTATTTCACGCTGAATAATGTGAGAACACTGAAACAACCATTTTAATAACTGAAGTGCATGTATTTGTCTTTGGAAGAGAATAGTATTAAGATACTAACTTACTTAGTATGTCCCATGTTAGTAGATTGTTAACTGGTCATTACAAGTTCCCTTGGATAGAAAGAAACGATGTGGCAAACTAAACAATTGTTTGAAAATAGTTTCACTGTCAATCCATTGTAATTTTTCTAAAATTGTACTTCACTTGCTTGTACTTCACTCTCTCACCAGAAAGCAGGTTCATTTTTGTAAATGAGATATACAAAATAAGCAATGAAAACAACAGAGAATACAACATCCTCTAAATTAACCTAGTTCAATATACGTTCTCACTGCGTGCTCTCTCTTCCTCTTACCTTTTTCATCCATTTTATATTCAACTTTATACAGCATCTAGACGCAGTAAATCCTACAGCGATTATGTTTTGTTTTCATTTCTACTTATGTACAGTTTAAAAGAACATTTTGGAATCTGATTGCTATAATAGATTCTCTTTGTAATCTTAAAGCAGACCTTCTAGACTACAGATCCTCACAAGCTTAATTCCTGCTCTAGCTTTCCCTTCTTCTAAGGCTGCCTTCATTTTTTCTGTACTGCATTGAGTTCTTACTGGTAGAAGTGAGAGAAAAACCTTGCTTTGCATTACATACAGTGCAATGTATTACTGTATTTACAAAAATAAATTGTATACCACATCACTTTATAAACGATTGCAGAGTGCAGTTATAATCAATTGATTAAACATCAGGCTTCTCATGGACTGCTTGCTGCAATTTAGTACAGCAGATACTGAAGGGAGATCAGGCATGAAACTTCCTCTTTATCTTGCACCTTTCGTCACACCAAGTAACTGAAAACAGCTAAGTTCATCATCCTTCTTTAAGACAGTGTTCAGAAAATCAGACACTTAAACCATGACCTTTTCAGAGAAGGGGCTGTGTCTTGTTTATTGCAGTAGCAAAAATTGGGCCCTGGTCTTGCATGGAGGCATTGGATTTTATCAGAAGATACATGAAGCAAGTGAATACTTGAGAGTGTGCTCTTATGGAACATCTTTGCATGGAAAATACATTATAAGAGAAGAAGGTAGACAGCAGCACAAAGGTTTAAAAGTACTTGTTAGATTGAGGTTAAGAAAATCAGAAATAAAATTATTTATCTGAGAGCTAATTTAAAATAAACATCAACTACAATGTCTCTTTTTTATTTAATTATGTTATTAAAATGCCATGAAAAAACACAGAACTTATGTTATCTTTTGGAAAAAGCTATTCCAATGCTGAGAATTGGATGTTGGTTTTATTATTATTTAATCTTTCTCATTATCTTGGTAATTCTTGCATAGTAAGAAAGTGGAAAAAAAAAATCTATTATATTTTCTAATACCAGCTGAGCCTATGAACGTCAAGAAGTTCGCAAATGTATCATGGTATTTTTATGTAACATTCTAGCTTTCTTCCCCCTGCATTTTAATCTGTCTCCACCTTTAGAGTGTGTTTATTTAAAAGGTAAAATGCTGCTAGTGAGGTATGCAATGACATTTTACACAGGGATGGAAATGTATTGCGTGCCCCACTTCATATCTTGAACACTTCAACCTTTTTAAATCACTTTTTTTCCCAGTTGTTCTTTGCATTTTACACAAACTTTCCGGTAGATGATTTGTCTGCACCTTTTTACACGCTTACTGGGAAGGCAAAGCACTAACTTAATACTGATTTTGAGTCAGACTTGAAATCTTGTGCTGATCGATGTAGTTTCAATATTATGCAGAATAACTACTTTATCCTTTACACGTCACTTTTTCTTTTCCTGGAACCGTGTGTTGCCTTTCTCCTTAGCTGATACATGCACTTACTGATTCGTTTACTCTCATACAGAATACCTGTCTGCAGTGTAGCTCTTCCACACCAGTATTACTTAAGTATTTTTCCTAACTTCACTTTCTGATATGAGGAAAAAAAGGCTTATTTCATCCTCAGTTCACCTTGAAAGCCCGTTGTTATTAACCAGAAGTCTCCGTGACTCCCATGGTTTTTCACCTCGAAGGCATTTCCTCTAAGGCCAGAAAGGCAAAGGCATTTCTATGTGAAGATAACTACAGAAAAAATATACTTCAGTGTATGGTGACAACATCTCAGTAATTAATGCTGGAAGACAAATGAAGCTTTTCGTCTTGGTGTTAGAGCCATTAATATGGCTGAGAGAATTACCATTGTGATGGCTTGCAGTTTCACTCAGTAGCTACTAGCCATGTGTCTAAAATTTGTACTATAAACCAGTATGACTCCAGTAACTGAACCGGCTGGAAGAGTGTAAGAGACCTGAGTTATGACGAGAATTACTTGGAGATTCATGTATTTAGTTTGATTTGTATAGCTTTTAACATGTTACGACAATTACTCTTAGTGGAGTATCTACAGTGGAAGCAGTGCATCCCATCCTCTCTCCAATGGTAATACTTAATTTCAGTACCCACTAGGTGTTGTCTCCTGAGAACTAGACAATTTGAACACATAATTCTTGCCCAAGCCTGGTGAACTCTCCTCTTGATTTGCCAGATGACTGACGGCTCATAATTTATATAGAGATGGCAGTAATCCACTCTAACATTAACTTGGCCGCCAGATTCTTCCGAATTTCTTTGAAATATTGGTGGTCAGCAAAACTGCTATAGGAGAAAACAGGGTTAGACATGGAGGGCACGGGTTTTGTGTACATAGAGCACACTATGGATTCTTTTTCTATCCTTCAGTACCCTTAAGCACAGCAGTGTTCTGTGCCTATGAAAGGTCTGCACATTTCCTTTACTTTCCACCAAACAGGTATTGCCTACAAAGACTTTCCATCTTTTTTTTTATTTTTATTTTATTTTATTTTATTTTATTTTATTTTATTTTATTTTATTTTATTTT
>NW_024962278.1:3420853-3425072 GCF_019238085.1 Lagopus leucura | reverse complement strand
TTATTTTATTTTATTTTATTTTATTTTATTTTATTTTATTTTATTTTTACCTCCTCTTTTTCTTCTTCCAGAACTGCGAACTTGTTGATGGCTTTGAATTGTTCTGAGCCATTCAAGCGTATAGCAAGTAGCTCTCTACCTGCTTGGCACTTCCGTTGGAGCCATTTCAAAGACAGGCTATAATTCTTACAAGGCAGATGGGTTGGCTGTAGAAGAGGAATTAAAAAAAAAAAAAAAAAAAGGCTGGAGGGACAGGAAACTGCCTGAAAATACTAGTACAGTTTCAACACCTTTTTCTTCTTTGGTTTGACAAATTATGGATGGCTTCCAGCAATGTTTAAAAGGTGGCACAAACTCCCTTATTTTAATGTCAAACATGAATCACCTTTATTGTATTAACAAAGATGGTAATTCGAGTGTGTTTAAAAACCTGTATCTTGTCCCTCTCCTCTGTTGGTAGCTTGCTGTATGGTGCTCAGATATTTGTCCTGTACTACTGTGTAGTTGCTTCCTTGGAACAGATACATGTGTAATTTTTTTTTTTTTTTTTTTTTTAATACATATGTTTTTAAATAAACCACTGTTTGCAGGATGCATTTCTTACAGTGCAGTCACAGGCATAGGAGAAAGAATGAAAATAGGATGTCTAAATCAGGTGCAACCAATGACATTCTGGTATATGTAATAAAAGTTGGAAGTTGTACCAGTTAATTAAAATAATCCTCCATCCAGTGTGGTAAAGCATTTGAGAGGCATTATTCAGTATGATAAGCTCTCTCTTTATTCTGAACAGTTGACTCCTATGTTGTTGTGGTGGATCATGGTATATCACAGTTCATAGCTTATAGGGTTGGAAAAAAACACGTGTTTCATCTGACACGACCTCTTGCGTAACACCAGCCAGTGAACTTCACTTGAACTTCATCCAAACAGCCACTCCATCGGGACTGTAGCTTATATCTGAGATTTGACACAGCTTTCAGAAATTGTAGTCCTATATACAGGCTCCAAGCAGCACAGAATTCACATTCTGTAGGTGAAACGTTGCAGTCGTTAATTAGCTGCAGTGTTAAAATTTCACCTTCACTGTACACTACATTTACGTAGCGTCCATTTCCAGAAACTGTCTTTAATTATGCCTGTTTTGATCAAGTTATAGCAGTGTGCATGGTGGAGCAGCTACATACTAATACAGAAATCACACTGTGTAAGGACACAGTGGAAAATCTGCAGTTCTGGGGTAGCAACTTCAAACACACACTTAAAAGGCAAGGTGACAAGGATCCAGGATTTATCTCTGGTAATCTGTGAATCTTTATTGTTTTCTCCTTCTCCTTTCTTTTCAAATCACACTGAAGGGCAATTTTTCAAAGTGTGAGAAAGAAGCACGGCCTTTCCAAAGGTGGAGGAGATGTTTGCATGTCAGCAGGTTCTGTAAGTGACGAGGTGTTGAGAGAGACTCCAAAGGTGCCAGGAGCTGAATCGAACAACGTGTGCAGCGTTCTAGGCTGTGCGCCACAGGCACGCGTGTTGCAGTAAATACACAGCCCACAGGAAGCATGTCTGTGGTACATCTGCACTACTGTTCCCCAGGCAGTCTACTAAAGTCTGAAGAAATACACTTATATTCACTTAGGGTTCACTGCTCAGAATTGTTCTTGATGGTAAGTATTTATATTCTTTCCTCTGGAGAACTAATCAAAGGCAAAAGATGTAAAACAAGATTTGTTTCCCATCTCAGTTTAATTGAGGAGGGGTAGACTGTGGTCACCATTTATGTACTTAATTCAGTAGTTAAAGAGTTGTAACCCAAGAAGTGAAGTGTTTGGTTTGTTTGGATTCTCATCTCTCATTCCCAGAAGAGTATCTTTACCTCTAGATTAAAGGGGTGGAACAAACTTCCCCTCCATTGAAGCTGTATCATCACATCTAAAAGAGTCCAAAATTAATGTGAATAGAGAACAAGAGCAAAAGAGAGCACGGCTCCCTGTCTTCTATTTGGGACTCTCACTTCTGGGAGAAGGCATGGTTATCCTTCTGGCATACTTACCTTGTATCTCAGGTACAAGCATTTTTGTATAGTCACCACTGATCCTTGCTGTGGTCACGAAGCCAGCTTTGGTCTTATAATGCCTAGACACGTCATTTTTGTTCGATTTTGCTGTGATGCCCCCTCAGCTGCCCTTCCTCTTGTAGCTGTGCTGCGTACCAGGCTGTGGCACTGGGTTTGCATACTGTCATTCAACGGGACAAAGTAATGCCACTTTTGGTAAACTACCTTCTGGAAAACAGTCCCCCAAATTGAAATGTAACTCGTGTATTTTTTTAGTAGACACCTGACCTTGTTTTCAACAAATGAGGTCACCTTACCAAGGCATCGAGATTGGCCTAGGCCATTAACCAGTTATGATAGTGCATCATATGATATGCATCATAATTGACCATCAACAAATCTTTGTTCTATGGCATTTAACTGCCCATTTGTTCTCTCTCAAATCACTGATGAAGACATCAAGAAGTTCTTGATACAATCTCTGCATCACTACTAGAAATACTTTTACCAGAGTAGGGTTTGCAAAGATCTTTACAACGTACAGTCTAGGCATGCTTTGTGTTTTGCTAATTTCTATTTAATCCTCATAAGGATCAGGACACGTGTCTTAAGGGCTGCAATTACAGACATTCCATAACTTTTTCACTAGAACCTGTGTAGCGTTGAAACATAGGGTGACAAGATTTGTGTACCATCTCAGTTTAATTCACGGTCTTTCATCTTGACATGGACAACTCATTACTTAACTGCAACAATCTTTGTAATACATCTCTATCATTCATTTTTGCAGTCTGTTTTCAAGCAGACGTTATTTCCAGTAAAACGCCCGCTGTGGTACTTCCATACGGACATCTCTCCGCAGAGTCAACACATCGCCATGCACACTGTGTTAAAATTTAGTCTGTTGCATCTGAGACAAGGACACATTTGTGAAATGCTGTAGAAGAGGATGGGGCCAGGGAGAAGTTGTGGCTGCATGGACGTTCTTCACCCCTGTGAATAAATGCAGTCCTCAAGCTACAGCATCGTATGTAATTTGCCAAGCTCTGCTACTATGCTCAGCTATTCCCTCTTCTCAATTAACCTTGAAAAGCTGAGAGATACTTCCCTGCTGATTTCTGGATTGCCCCTTCAAACTCCTGCTCTTTGTTGACAATTACAAAACTATAGCTGCAGTTGGAAAATTAACTCTGCTGTAGTTTCTCTCTAATCAGACATTTACGGTATGCTACAGGTAATGCACCACACTCCAGTTCCTTTCTCGACACAGGTTTTCTTTTTTATGAAATACAGACAAAAGATCATGTTTTACCAGCAGCTATAAGACTGTGCTGCTGTGCGCTGCCCATCTGAAGCTCTTTTACTTTGGGTTTTGGTATCCCAATTAATTTAAGTAGCTGTTTTCCCCTGGCCTTGCCACAGTCTCCAAAAAGTTATATGTTGCCATCAGCTCGTGCCAGCATGCCATTCTCTGGCCAGATGGGTGCTGCTGTGGTGCTGCCTGTTGGTGCTATTGGTGCTGTCACTGGTTGGTAGTGAAAGGAGAGGGGAGATTTAGGTGACAGTCAGTGCTTAATTGCACCCTACAGAAGGGTGAACTGTTGTGCACGAGGCTCAGAGGCGGTTGTGGTGGTGGTGTGGAGGAATGCCTGGTTCTAGTGGCCGCTTCCTCAACAGGAGGATGCTGCTGAGCTGTTCCCTCCCTGAAGAAGCGCAAAACTGTTTCTTGAAACGCCCCGAACTTGTGTCAAAAAGAGGGAAGCGATATTTTAGCAGGTCTTCTAGGGACGAGGGTTGGTTTTATTCATTTATTTTCGTTTCGCGGTGAAAAGGAGGCGCCGCACCAGCACTAAGCGAGTCAGGGACCCGCGGGCTTAGCGCTGCGGGAAGGCCGGGGAGCCCCGCACGGCGCGGCGCTGCCACGGGGCGCGGACGGTCGCGGGACGCTCGCTGCGGGGAGCCGGGCCCGCGGCGGCGACGCCACCTCACGGCTCTGCGGGAACGGCCGGCAGCGGCCTCCGCGGAGCGCCTCCGTCCTTCCCCCGCCGCCGTTCGTCCCCGCGCCGGGGCCGCACCTCTGCGGCAGCGCGCGGCCGGGGCATCGCCGCCGGGGGACGGGCGCGGCGCGAGGCGCGGTGCCGGCCGAAGCCATGGTGGTATCCTATT